>NW_026073837.1:0-1771 GCF_014885135.2 Alexandromys fortis
CCATGAATGGGCCTCAGCTCCACTGTCTCAAGCCACCTTCAAAGTAACACTGCATCCAGACCTTGCTTGGTCTAGCAGATGTTACTTGGAAAAATGCAAGCACACGGCTCTGTGTTCTCTACAGGAACCCCAAGGGGAATCCAGCAGTTCCTTCTCATTAGTCTACTTGTCTCCTGACTATAAGGTCCTGTAAAAAGTGGGGTGATTTCAATAGTGCAAAGATACTTTGAGAAAGTGGGAGCTTGTCTGGCAAGCAACGAGCTTCCTAAGGGCTGCACCCTCCTGCCAAACAGGTTTCTGTAAAAGGTCTCTTTGATTTTTTTATTTTTGGTTTGTTTTTATGAGACAGGGTCTCATTAATATAGTCCAGGCTGGTTTAGAACTCACTGGGTACCCTCCGCTGACCTCAAACTCATGATAATTCCTCTGCCTCAGGCTTGCAAACACTGGGTTTAGAGTTGCATACAAGCACCCTCCTTCAACTTTTCTATTTTTGAAACAGGGTCTCATGTACCCCAGGCTAGCTTCAAACTTAAACTAGAACAAACTTGAACTCCTGATCTTCCTGCTTCTACCTCCTTGTTGTTTTTAAGGTTCTTCTATAAAAGGAAGAATTTTGGTAAAATAGAAGAGATTTCTTCAAAGTGGAGGGATATTTTGTAAGTGAGGAGAGTTCTACAGAAGCCCACTATAGAAGCCAGGCAGTGGTAGCAGGCGCCTTTAATCCCAGCACTTGGGAGGCAGAGGCAGGCAGATCTCTGTGAGTTCGAGACCAGCCTGGTCTACAAGAGCTAGTTCCAGGACAGGAACCAAAGCTACAGAAAAACCTTGCCTCAAAAAACAAAACAAAACAAAACAAACAAAAAAAAAAACAGAAACCTGTCAGTAAGTAAAAGACGGACAATGTAGAGAGCTTGTCCACAAAACACAGGAACTTCTTTCTCATAAAGGGAAGGGGATTTCTGTACTGTGGGTAGCCTTGTGTGGAGTGAGGGCTTCTGCAGAGTAAGAGAGCATAAACTCAGAGGGACCAGTGGGAACGAGGTAACCAAACCATTACACGCCTCACAACGCTACAGACAAAATGTGTCCCTCCATTTTTAAAGGAATAGTGCCCAGTATTTCAGAGCTTCCAATATTTCAAGAGTTCTATGTGGAATCCCTAATTTTAAGAGTGAGCGGGCTGCTAGGCAGTGTTGGCACACGCCTTTAATCCCAGCACTTGGGAGGCAAAGGCAGACAGATCTCTGTGAGTTCGAGGCCAGCCTGGTCTACAGAACAAGTTCCAGGACAGCCAGGGCCATTACACAGAGAAACCCTGTCTTGGAAAAAAAAAGCAAAAGAAGTGAGCAGGCCAATTAAAACAAAAAGAGTGAAGGGCCAACTTGTGGGTTCTCCTATTAAGTGGTTATTTAGGCCTCTTATACTTTGCTGTTTATCTTCTTAAAAATTGTTAATCTATCATCATCATCAGAGAGAAGGATCAAAGGACAACTCTGTGAAATAGTTCTCTCTTTCCACCGTTACATGGGTCCTTGGGATTGAACTCAGGTCAGCAGTGTCTACACAACAAGCTTTCAAGGCTGTCTTTACCCACTAAAACACCTTGCCAGGCCTGCTCTTTACACTATATTGATATGCTCTGGCCCTCGGGCAGCAGCTCTGAAGGCCCCTTTTCCTATCCCTTGAAAGGGCCCAGCCTCTTCTGGGATGTAGAATGTCAAGGAAGCTATTTCTTTCTTTCTTTTTTTTTTTTTTTTTTTTTTTTTTT
>NW_026073838.1:0-1667 GCF_014885135.2 Alexandromys fortis
AAATTACAGCGAGGAAACAAGTTAAAAAGTCAGTTCCTGAATTAGGAGCACTACTTTGACATCAAAAGCAAGAATGACTGTGTTATTTATTTGCAGGTTTCCATGGGGCCCTTTTGACCAAAAACTTAACTCAACTAAATATAACCCATCACTGAAACTGGAGGTTTCATTTGGTGGCAAGGGACATTTAGTTAAGGCTTTGTATCCCAGTTATTTGGTGACTCTACACAGCTTATTTAAGAAGGGAAGTGACTTAGACACCGTGCTCTCCTCTCCAAGATGGACACAGGTTAAGATCTTTCTTAGTAAGCCACCACCTCGTGGTGCTACATAGATTACTAAATATGGGTTAAAGCAAGATATGAGAGTTAGCCAAGAAAAGGCTAGATATAATGGGCCAGGCAGTGTTTTAAAGAATACAGTTTCCATGTAATTATTTCGGGTAAAACTAGCCGAGCAGTGGAACGCAGCCTGCCATGCCTCATCACTACAATCATGGAAGGTGTTATGTTTAGTCAAAGGATTATTCTGTTTTTAATGAAATTATCATGTGTTTTCACAGTCTGTTCACGAGGTGGATTATATTTGTCAATTTACATGTATTGAATCGTCTCTATATCTCTTGGGTTAAGCCTACTTGATGATAGTGGGTGATTTTTTTTGATGTGTTCTTGGATTCAGGTTACAGGTATTTTATTGAGAATTTTTGCATCTATGTTCATAACTGAAATTGGTCTGTCTGTAATTTGCCACATAGACTATCAGTTGTTTGATGATTCTGTTAGGATACTCTTCTCATTGTTATATTTTGCGTGAGATTGTTAAGAAACCAGATCTTTAAGAAAGTCCCAGTAATTATCATATGGAGTTCATATATTATATTACATTGGTTACATATTGGTTAATGAATTATGTGTAAAAATTTCTGCACTTTATCATTATTTTATATTTGAAATAGAGAATAGAGAGTTTTTCATGTGTTTAGGTTGAAACATTTTTAAGAATGTAAAATGAATGGTATGGTTAACAAATCAGAGGTCTTGATGTGGTTTAAAACCAAAACAACCTAAAATAAATAAATGGAACCTCAACTTCTCAACAGAAAAGTACAGAAAATCAATCCCTTGCCTTTGTGGAACCATATAAATCACGGAAATCATAGTTATTGTGCTTCTTTCTTCACAGCCTAAAGCAGAGTTTCCTACAAGCAATTGCTTTCTAGTAAATTCATTATTCTTGACAATAAAAAGAAGAAAAGGAACAACAACAACAAAAAGACCATCCTAAGTCACTTGTCATTCTTTTACTTTACCGAAGGGATACTGTTTATCCTTGACTAAAAGGCATGTATATCAATACAAAATTTCTCAAAAAAATTAAATTGTCATATAATCAATCATGTATCCATCTTTTATTCTGCATATATTATAGAATACATATATTATGTATATATGTATATAATTGTTTCAGTACCATTTATAATAAGTAAGCCATGTAATAAGCATAGGTTCAAGGAAATAGGTAAAGAGATTAAAAATGTGAGGAATTTTTATCATATAGAGATAATAAAAGATTTATAAATAACTACTGTGGTGGTTAATCTTAATACTCAATTTGATAAGATCTAGAATCACATTCAAGGACTTCTGGGCATGCTTGTAGAGAAT
>NW_026073839.1:0-1769 GCF_014885135.2 Alexandromys fortis
CTTCCAGCGTGTGTCATTAACCTCCACCATGACCCCACATCAGGTGACCTCTGTCCCTTTAAAATAGCAGCTGGCCCCATAGGAGCTGGGATGCAAGGAAAGCCATGGTCCACCACTACCCCACCTCCTCTTTAGTCATATTCCTGTCACCCAGAAGGAGGAGATGAACCTGAAGTTGAAAGGCAGGGATGATGCATGTTTGACATGCTCTGGCTTCTACTTCCATGTCTCTTTAACTGTGTAAAGGACTCCCCATTTCCAACAAGGAAACCGGAAAATCACAGACACAGTAGAAGGGCAGTATCTGAGCACTGCGGAGCCGCAGCAGACAGCTCGGCTCTTCTGCCTCAAACTTTCTCTCTTCTCCGTGTTCTGGAAAGCTCCAGAATCGTAGATGACAAGTCTTCTTTATCTTTTTGTTTTTTGGGGGTTTGGGTTTTTTTTTGTTTGTTTGTTTTTTTGAGACACAGTTTCTCTGTTTAGCCTTGTCTGTCCTTGAACTCACTCTGTAGACCAGACTGGCCTTGAAATCAAAGATCCTCCAGCCTCTGCCCACCTCCCCCCAAGTGCTGGGATTAAAGGCGTGTGCCACCACCCTGACTTTTTCTGGGTGGGGGCCTCCACTGACTATCTAGGGGGATAATGAAAGGCTCAGTCCTGACATTTGACCCTCTAAGTATAAGCAACAGGATCAGGCAAATACTAAAGCAAGGGAAGCCGTTTCTTCAAGAGGACACATGTGTGGCACAAGGGCCACTCCTTGGCCCCCTGGCCCTGTTTCTCACGTGCAGCCCTTGGCACCCACTGTCAGGAAGAGAATCAGGCACTTCTACTGTTGAGATGGCACAGGGACAGTGGCTTTGGCCCCTCAACTCCAGGGTCTTCACCTGCCTCAGTTTACAGCTGTAGTGACACAAAGCAGCTGTAGCCTTTGTAAAGAATTGACAGGGACAAGAAAAAGCAATGTTCAATGCCAAGAGTCATCAAAGAAATGCAAACCAAAACCAAGAGACATCACCTCATCTACCCCAGTTAGAATGACTAGCATACAAAACCCCAAACAGCAAAGACTAGTAAGACTGTGGAGACAGGGGAACTCCCAGAGGGGGAATCTTGGCAGGAATGTAAATTAATACAGCTATTACAAAAAAAACAGCACGCGGGTTCCTCAAAAACATGAAATGAGACAGCCATCTGATTCAGCGATCCCCACTGCTGGGTATACACGTGAAGGAAATGAAATCATCATAGTAAAGACATGCCTGCATTCCCTGTGACAGCATTTCCACAATGGCCAAGATGTGGAATCCACCAAGGTGTCCACGGATGGATGGACAGATAAATGAAATGGCGTATATATTGGTGGGTGGTAGAATAGTATTGAATCATGAAAAGAATGAGGTGCTATCATTTGCAACAACATGGAGAAAGCCAAAAGACACTGTGTTAAGTGAAGTAAGCCAGGCTTAGAAAGACAAACACTGTGTGTCCTCACTCATTTATAGCAAGCAAAATGTAAACAGAAGCAGAGGGGTTTTTTGTTGTTTTGTTTTGTTTTTTGTCCTGGCAGCTCAGTCCCAAATAAACACACAAAATCTTATATTAATTACAAAATGTTGGACCTATTGCTCAGGTTTATTATTAACTAGCTCTTTTAACGTACGTTAGCCCGTTTCTATTACTCTACCTTTTGCCACATGGCCCGTGGCTTTGCCTGTCCTCTAGCACATCTTGTTACTCTGGCGCTGGCTCACGCTGTCTCAGCTCCA
>NW_026073840.1:0-1765 GCF_014885135.2 Alexandromys fortis
GAAAAAAGGAAGGAGAGAAAGGGAGAAAGGAAGAAGGAGGTGGTATATGGCGACTCAGCAGTTAAGGCACTAGTTACTCTAGTTCTAGCTGCCAGCACCCACATCAGGGGACATACAACCAACTGGGAACTCCAACTTTGGGATCCAAAGGCCTCTTCTGACCTCCACAGGTACCCACACATGTGACATACACATACATATACATTCATACACAGTAAAATTTTAAAAAGATTTTTTCAAAGAAAAGGAAGGGAAAGTAAGAACCACATGGAAGTGAAGGCTGAGAGGCTTTGAAACAGCTGAATGGAGAGCCATGAGCATTGCCACACGTGGGAGTGAGGTGTGGGGGTCAGGGGTAAGGAGCTCACAGCAGTCGATAAGGAACTGGCCTTTGTCCTACAGCCCCAGCTACTTGTCTTTCGGCTCTTTCAGTGAAACAGATTAGGAAACTGGCTTACAAACCTGGGCTCTGAGCCAGACTTGGTGGAGGAAGACTTACTCTAACACTTGGGAGCCTGTAGCAGATTCTGTTTTAGTCAGCTTTCAGGATCACAAACTCAAGGCCACCCTGGGGCCACGTGGTTTTGTCTCAAAACAAACAAAAAACCTGGGCTCTGGACCAGAGTCCTACCACATGCACAGTTAGGCGACTCAAGTTAAACAACCAAATTTCCCAGACCTCCCTTTTCTTAGGGGCAACACCAGGAAATAGGCTATTACATTCAGTGTTACTATGAGAATTAACTGAATGTGTGTGCAACCCTCAGCATGATGCGTAATAGGGTAGGGGCTTAGTAAATATATAATATATATTTTATAAATATAAAATAGGTTTATAGGAAACAACTCAGAGGATCAACAACCTCGATTCTTCAAAAGATAAATTCAAAGTGGAGAGGGGAAAGACATAAATTACATGTCAAGAGACCAAGTGAATGTGTAGCTCTTCTGACTCCTGATTTAAATAAAATGCATCACATCACACATAGACACACACAGCATTTGGGAGGCAGAGGCAGGTTGATCTCTGAGTTCGAGGCCAGCCTGGTCTATACAATGAGTTCTAAGACAGCCAGGACTGTTTCACAGAGAAACAAGAGTATCACTTAAAGACACATGATGAAAATACTTATGGCATCTGGGATTTGCTTTAAATTCATGTAACATAAAGATACAAGTGAATTAAGACTACACAGGTATGGAAGAATATGCCAGAACCCTTGCGCTTAGGAGGCTAAAGCAGGAATTTTCAAGTTCAAGGCCAGCATTTACTAAATAATGAGGCCTATCTCTTCAGGAAAAAAAAAAGTTCTTTACTTTTAAGTGTGGAAGCTGGGTAAAGAATCTACACAGATTCATTCTTCTACTCTACTTTCAAGAATGTTGAAAATTTTAATGGAAAATTTCAACAGTATCTGGTGTGATAGTGTATGCCTTTAATCAAAGAACTAGAGAGGCCAGTTTGAAGCCAGGCTGATCTACATAGTGAGCTCCCTGTCTCACAGGTAAATAAATAAGAAGATAAAACAGTACTGAGTACTCTGTAGCTGTTATGTTTATTGTTTTTTAACGTTCCAGAGTGCTAGTACGGCTCATTGATCATTTTGTGCCCATTCTCTCGAGTCCCTTGAGTCTTCTGCCTCCAATACAAGCTCAGTGTTAACCTGGTCTGATTAGGGATGCAGCTTCTCAGCAGACTGCCCAAGTAACATGCACAAAGGACTGGATTCAATTCCAGTCATCAAAAAAAAAAAAAAAAAAAAAA
>NW_026073841.1:0-1770 GCF_014885135.2 Alexandromys fortis
CCAATACGTGCAGTAGGATCAAAAACCCATTGCCATTGTTCTTGAGTTCTCAGTAGTCCTCCTTGTTCGCTATGTTCAGCGAGACCGTTTTTATCCCAGGCTTTTTCAGACCCAGGCCAGCTGGCCTTGGTGAGTTCCCGATAGAATATCCCCATTGTCTCAGTGTGTGGGTGCACCCCTCGCGGTCCTGATTTCCTTGCTCATGCTCTCTCTCTTTCTTCTCCTGATTTGGACCTTGAGATTTCAGTCCGGTGCTCCAATGTGGATCTCTGTAAGACAAACTTCTGTGCCTAATACCAACTCAGAGAAAGCTGCATTGTGTCAAGTTCCTTGCTTAAAAGAAAAGTATCTTTAATGGAAAAAATAAACTTTCCCTTTGTTCCTCTGGAAATGTTTTTTTTATTATTTCTTTGATAATTTCTTGCTGTTAATCCTTTCAAAGAAAGGTAAAAACCATTACTTGAATTATTTTAGTCAAATCAAGCAAGTTTTATTTTCTGTCAGACAGGGTTATCTCCCTAAAACAGTGTTTGGGAAAATAGCATCGAAGGCAAGAGGAGGTGGGGTTTATATTATCCCTCCAGCTGGAAGGCTAAGGAGTTTTCACGGTTTTGGGATATATATAAGAATTTGGCAAAATTTTTAAAAAACTATTTGGCAGAACATATTATCAGGGCAGAAGTTTAGGTATTGGATGTGCAATCTGTCAAAATCAAGAAAATGAGTTAAGACATAATCAAACCCAACTTTTCCAGAAAATAGGAATGAACTTATTTTGACTTTTTAATAAGGTGACTTTTAATCTTAGGATGGAGTCAGGCTGGTCCATCACTTGGAATTAGTAATAACCCATTCCTTCTTTACCAAACTCCTCGAAGATCCATCTAGAATTCCTGTCCACAAAGCTGTGTGTCCTATTTTTCTTAAATGCATACCAAAGGTGAATGTATGCTTCCCATATATTCTTGGATGTGTGCACTTCCACTGGACTGTGGTCAGTCAACCCAGGTGTGAGGGCTGTGCTTGCTTGTCAACCTGACTACACCTGGAGGTAAGAAGCTGTAAGAGATTTGCATTGATTGAATTATCTGAGTAGGAGGGGGGAGATCTACCCTAAATCTGGTTCACACCTTCTGTTATTGCAATATATTGCATACAACATTGATATAAATATATTGTATCAATTTTGCTTCTCTAGAGAATACTGACTAATATACCAGGCTACACATATGGACTTTACATTCATAAGCATTATCAATTGCCAATAGCTGTCTGTTAGGGGTTAGACTTCATGCCCAACTTCCACCTGAATGTTGGGATTTGGTCTGGCTTGAGCTTTCACACATCTTGTATACGCTATCACAACCACTGTGAATTCATATGTAGCTACTCTGCTATATTGGGAAGACACGGTTTCCTTGAAGCCATCCACTGCCTCTGGTTCTTACAATCTTTTTTCGACAATGATTCCTGAACATGGGTGGACATGAAGTTATATAGTTTTCTCAGCAGATTAGATTGGGCCCTCTTTTGGTGACTCAGTTGGACTGAGCCTTTTCTTAAGACAACTTAGACAGTCTGTTATTTTGAATCAGTTTTGCTAGTCTTTGTTTCTTTAGGCTGCTTGTAAGATCTCTTTCTTGCAGGTTATTTGGTCTGAGTCTCTTCCAAGCAGCTCAGCTAGTCTGAGCATTACTCCCATTAATCTCTACTGTGTATATATATATACACTCAAGGGGTTGGGGTCTAGTGAATCAGGTCAGTTTTTTT
>NW_026073842.1:0-1768 GCF_014885135.2 Alexandromys fortis
TATATATATATGTATACATACATATATATACACATATACATATATGTGTGTGTATTGATGCATAGATGGGTGGGAAACATGCCCAGCATTTACACTTATGATTTCAAAGACCCATTATGCCTTCATAGACAACATAGGTGATCCAAAAATCCCTCAACACTTCGTCTTTACATGCTGATAGTCCTTCTGGGAGTAAAGCATTGTACCTTGTCGTGCTTGGGACTTGGGGCTTTGGAGTCAGACCACAGAGCTCAAGACCCAGCTCCGCCACTGTGTGGGAGCTGCGAGGACTTTGCTAAAGTGTTTCTCTCCTCTGTACTTCAGAGCTCTTCAGGATGATCCTACGAGTATCCACCATTCCCAAGGACTGTTGCGTTGCTTAGTGATGAAAGCGGGGTGATATAAGGGAGCGCCCTGGTGCGGACTTAGAAGCTTAGTGGTTTTATCAGTACCCTGGTGTGATGAGACTTCACCATGCACACATACTGCCTGCGATATGTTTCTGTCCTTTCTGCCCTTCTATGACCATTAATTCTTTGTCAACACTGATCCTTCATCTGTGACCACAGTCTTGGAGAAAACAAACACCATGACACACCATTTACTGTTGTCTATTACTCGGCTCGGCACTCAAAGGACACAAACAAGATGTGGTATTGCTTCATGTCACCACGTCCCCTGGAAGCCAAATGAGTATTTCTTACAGCCCTATTACCTGTCTACGGCTCCCATACTTCCCTTGTGCTTTGAGGCAAGCACTGTGCAGTGGTGTCCAGGACCTTAACAGGCCATTTCCCAAAGCCAGAGTCCCTGGTGGCTTTGTCACCTGCCTTCCAAGTTGTATGTACTGCTGGGGATGCTGTAGGTCCAGTATGACCAGGCTGCCTGTACTCCTAAGTTGCAGGGCTCAACTCTCCTTGTTGTTCTGCTCTCTTCCAAGGCCTCAAAGCATCCTGGTTTTTCTGAATTAGACACTGATGTCAAGATGAATGAGTCTGTTTTTGAATGGTGGCTTTGGCTTGAATTGTGTGTCTGGGTTTCACTGGATTCTACATCTCATGATGCCAGACAAAGGTCCTCTCAGTCATTTGTTTTTGGCTCCTGTGGTTGCTTCTTCATCTGGAGCATAAAGAACAAGGAGAGTTTGGCAATCCATTTTTAGATTTATGGCAAGTCGTTCCTTGATTGCCAAGATTCCTCTCTCCACCAGTGACAGGACCGCTTAGTCATTAAAAGGCGATTACTGAGTCTTTGGAATTCAGGGTGATAATTCCTGGATACCACATTGGCTTATTCTGGGTACTACAAGAGCTACTCAGCCAAGACATAAAGCTCACCAAGCCACCTGTCCTTCTCAGAGAGATGCATCCCCCACAGAATCAGAAGTTGTACAGCATTGCACTGGCAGGCTATAGTGAAGGATTTCTCTCCACCAGCCTTTATCTCAAGGAGATCTCAAATAAGAAATAACTTGGTTCAGAGCCACAGAGGCTTTTTTCTCCATCTTCTCTCACTGCTAGGGCATCCCCACAAAGTCTGGGGACCATGTTCTGACACGCTCCTGTGCACAAGTCTGTTTCCATTTCAACCAACAATATTTCCTGGTATGCATATGGAGGCTCAGATTTTGTGTCCTCTTTAAAAGATTAGATTAGAGAGATGGCTCAGTGGCTAAGAGCACTTGTGGCTCATGAAAAAGACCCAGGTTCAATTACCAGCATTCACATGGTAGCTCACAACCACCTGTAACTCCAGTTCCCTCTCCTGA
>NW_026073843.1:0-1805 GCF_014885135.2 Alexandromys fortis
TCTCTCTCTCTCTCTCTCTCTCTCTCTCTCTCTCTCTCTCTCTCTCTCTCTCTCTCTCTCTCTCTGTCTTCCTCCCTTCCTCCTTCCTTCCCTTCCTTCCTTTTTTAATTTAAATATTTGATTTATTATTTATTTATTTGTACATGTGTATATATTCACACATGTACACATGTTTGCTGGTGCCCACGGGAGCTGTTGGAGTTATAGGCAGTAATCTGACTGAAAAGGGATGCTGGGAACCGAACTTTGGTCCTCTGTAAGTGGTCTTCACCAGAGTCATCTCTCTAGCTGTTTTTATTGCTGTTACTGTTCAAGACAGGGTTTCTCTGTGCAGTAGCACTGGTTGTCCTGGAACTTGCTTTGTAAACCACACTGACAAACTCATAGAGATCCGCCTTCCTCAGCTTCCTGTGTGCTGGGATTAAAGGCATGCGCCACAACTACCTGACTTTGTTTATTCATTTTTAATATGCTATTATTGTCGGTTGAACTCAGATCCTTATACATGCTAATAAATACATGCTCTATTATTTACAAACTATTAAATTTGAACAGATAGAAGATGACCATCATTTGATTTTTCGATTAGTACAGGAATTTGCCAGAATCTTTTTTGTTATTTGTGGCTCTAACCCCAATACCCTATTACTAAATCTTTTATTAAACTTAGCCAGGATCCCTCTAAGTAGTTACTTTCATTCAGTTCTGTTTGATGTTTGTATTCAGTATACTTTTGAAAAGATTATAAAATTTTTAATGTCTTTCCTTTTGAAGAGTGGACGACTGGCTTTGAGGGGTACAGTCTGAGCAGTCGGAGGAACATAGCACTCCGAAATGATGCCGAGTCCTCGGGCGTCCTCTACTCCAGCGCTCCCACCTACTTCTGCGGGCAGACCTTAACATTCAGGCAAGTGGACTGAGGAATACCTGTCATGCCGTTAGCAGTGAAATGACGTGTGTAGAGTATGTGTGAGTCTGAGTTAGAGATAGTGTCAGCTTGGTGAGGTTTTTGTTTTGTTTCGTTGAAACAGATTCTTACTGTGTAACCCCAACGTGGCCAAAACTTACAAAGATCAGACTGAGCTCAAACTCAGTGAAATCCGTCTGCCTCTGTCTCCCAAGTGCTGGGATTAAAGAAGTGCACCACCATACCAGGCTTTTGGCAAGGCCTAAATTTTTTTAATTTTCCCTCTCTTTCAGTTGCCTTGTCTGTATCTGTGTGGTTATTGCGAAGACTAGTGGATAGTGTATATAGAATGCTTGGTATTTGTTTTGTTTCTTTGCTCTTGTTAAATAGAATACCTCATAAAAGTGTTTTTTATCAGAGGCATGGAGCTTGGTGATACAAACCTGAAACACCAGACCTCAGGCAATGGAGGAATTCAAGGATGGCCTTAAGGGCAGAGTAAGCCCAGCACAGGCTTCATAAGATCCTGTCTGTACAACAAAACAAACCAGAGGCCAAGAATTATTTCTCCATTTGTCAGTGAGAGTAATCTCTGAGAAGCAGCTTACTAGTGTGAATGCACCATGTATAGAACTGTAAGATACTTCTGAAAGCAAGCCTCTCCTACCACCAGTCAGTCTTCCTTACCTGCTTTTCTCTACAGGAAACATTTCCTTGTTAGCCAAGCAGTGTGTTCTGTGGTCATATTTCTAAATAGTTCTTTGTAGAAAACCGAAGCTCAAATATTTTATTCATTTATTTTTGGCAAAGCCCAGTTTTGATTTGAGTGATTGAGTGGGCCTGAGTTTTACCATGCTTGCTTCACTGTAGCCAACTCTCCTCTTAAGTCTTTGGGGGT
>NW_026073844.1:0-1770 GCF_014885135.2 Alexandromys fortis
AGTCTGACAACATATACATTTCCTATTTCCTACTGGAGTTTTTGACTCATTCTCTAGGTCTATTCCATCATACAGAACAGGATTTTTTTTTTTTTTTAGAGTAGGCACTGGATTGTTTAATTTTCTGGATGAGACATTTTCTCCATGGTGACTGGGAATAACTGGACCTTGTTTGACATTGAGGCCTTTGAGAGGCCCCCAAAGAGTTTCCTGGTAGTATTGGGTTGCCTTGTCTTTCTCTTGTCGACCTACATGCATTGGTCCAATTTCAGCCTTTGCCACCCTTCCTACATACACCAGAAGGCTGAGTCCTCCTATTCTTGCCATTCTAAGAGGAGACATTATTTTTAGGAATTACTTGTGTACAGTCCCTTCTTAGGTGTCCTATTCTTCCTCAATTAAAACATTTGGCATTTCGTGTCTTCTCATACCACTGGAAATCACTTCTACTACCCAAGGTTCAGTACCATAGTCAAATGTTTCAACATTAACTGTATGCAATATCCACTCATCATTTTGTGCTGATCAAACTTTTTAAGGATCTTCTTACATTTTAAGTTGGCATTTTCAAAATCCAAGGATTAAATTAGTGCATATTTAGCTTCAGGGTCTGTCACTCCTAATTGTACAGCCTTAGTTAATCTTAGCAAGAAGACAGTAAAGGGTTCTCTCTGGCCTGTTTCACTCTAATATATGAATCAATCTTCTTTTCTGGTTGTTGAATCCTGACCCAAGCATTGAAAGCTTCTGTGATACATAGGGACAAGGTGCATTCATCCTAGTGAGCATGTTCCTGAGGATCAGAGTAATGACCCTCGCCAAGAATTTGATCTTGAAAGTCTCAAATCTTTTTGCTTTTCCCTGTTGCTCTAAAATCTTTGCCTTTTCTCTCCAATAACACTTCCAAGGCAGTTGAGATCCGTTTTATAGGAAGTTGAGATTAACTGAAGCCAATTGTGCCTTAAGGCTTGAAACCCACGTTATCATCATTTCCATGACAAATGGTTAATGTAGTCTATAAGAAACTATTGCTAGTTTTATTTCTTTTAGATCACTCATGCGTATTGGTTCACATGCATATTCATTGACTACCTTAGGGTACTTTGTGCCAGATAGTCTTTCCAACGGAGTTACTTGATAAGCAGTTAAAACTCTGTGTAAGTCATCCTGGAATCTGGCATCTACTGATGAGTCTAAATCCTGTCCATGTAACTTCTGTCCCTGCTCAGCAATTTAATATTGTCCTCAATCTTTTAAAATCTTTTTACCTCTGCCTTTTTTAAAGTTGAATCTCTTGCCCAGTGTTCTGTTCTAATGTCTTCACTAAGGATTCCAAGGTATAAAATTGTCCAGTAAAGATAATGTCTCATCCTTGGACATATCATAACCTTTCAACAGATTTAGATATTTAGATTCAACAGCAAAAATTCTTTCAGATATTTTTGTCAAATAAATGCTGTCCCTCTCTCTCTAGTATTGAACCATTTTCTAATGAGATAATATTGAAAATAAAGCTATTTCCTAGAATCTAATAAAGGGATGTAGAAGAGGTAAATCATGCAAACCTTGCAGAATATCTTCCATACTATAAGCAAAATAATTATTGAATCAGTAGATGTTATCAGTCATTTTTGTGTAGTTTTTTAGATCTTACATGTTGTAAGGTAGTTATAATGAATTGGAGTATGTGTAATAGTCATTATGGACAAGCAGGTGTCACAATTGCAGCCACATTGCTGAGAGATACTAGCAGGAATAAACAGCATGTGT
>NW_026073845.1:0-1750 GCF_014885135.2 Alexandromys fortis
TGAAGGAGAGAGAAGGCGTGAGTGTGGGTGAGAGAGAGAAAAAGAGAGAGGGTGTATGTGTGTGTGTGTATGAGAGAGGGAGAGAGAGAGAGAGAGAGAGAGAGAGAAACCTACAGCATGGCTCTTCAGTATGAACTTTATGCATGGCACAGCATGTCACAATGCCAAAAGGATGGATGCACAAGATTGTAGTTTATTTTGACTCATGATCTTAGAGGTTCCCATTCATAGTAAGTCAACTCTATCACGTTAGACCCATTGAGAGGCAACAGTACACTATGGTGAGAGCATGTGACAGAGCAAACCACTCACCTTGCAGCTAGGAAGCAACAGAGAGGAAGGAAGGCCCTGGGATGCGCTATACCTCCGGTGACATAAAGGATCCCATGTCGCATGGTGACAGTCTTTTCCCCTGGGCCTTTGGCAGACAAGACTTAAGCTACAGCAGGTTAACAAAGAGACTTTGTCTACATAGTTGGGGAACCGATGCCGTGCTATGCACCCCCTCTGACTTCAGGAGTGAGCCAGGAGCATGGCCGGGGAGACCTGCATGACAAACATGTGCAGTCTCCTTTTCAGAGAGAACCCTTGAGCTTCTTGCTTGCTCCCGACACACACACAGAGCTCAAAAGATTGTCAGGCAGTCGAGCAAAGAAATGCCATTAGAAACAGTGACCGTCATCTGCATTATGATCTGCTCTTCACATTCTGGTACTTCACGTTCCAGCATTTTTCCTTAAGAAATCTTTCTGTTGAGCATGGTGGCACAAGCCTTTATTCCCAGCACTCGGGAGGCAGAGGCAGGCAGATCTTTGTGAACAGGAGGGCAGCCTGGTCTACAGAGTGAATTCGAGGCCAGTTAGTGCTAGAGAGTGACAGCTTGCCTCCCCTGCTCCCCTCAAAAAAGATGAAAATCTTTCTATTGTATCTCATTTACACAACACGGGCTGGATACAGCATAGATTCCCAACCATGCAGAACCGAACAGAAATCAAAAGGCATTTTTGAAGTAGGTAAAAACCCACCATTAATATTTGTGGGTGTTGTTCTGTATATCCCATTCTTTTCAAAACATTGCTTTGGGCAGAGTCTCCTCTGGGAAGAGGGTTTGAGGTTTGAAAACAGGGCCAGAGTTGCTGGGAGGCGTTTAGATCTAGTGAACGGATAATGATTAAGCTGAACAACAAGACTCTGGTGCCAAGTCAGGAATAACTGGTTTTCTTGGAGAGCTCAGAGATCGTCACGAGGGGACACATGTCGGAAGTGACCGACGAGGGCTGCCCTCATAGAGATTCTTTGTGAAGGACATGTGTTAGAAGCCTCAGAGACCACAACCTCTGGGATGGAGCCAGAGCCGTGTTACTCGAGAGCTGTGGCCTCCATCCGTCCGTCCTGCCCCCGCCGTCAGAGCCTCTGTTTGCTCATTGTTAATGGGTTGTTCATAATGTCCACTTTTCATAACCTGTTGTGGGAGTCAAATTAGGTCAGGGGGATGAAAGGTCTTTTGCAAACTGTCAAGCACTATACAAATGTCAGGCTCTATTATTTAAGTCCGTTTGTCAAATTAATCTTGTTTCTTGATGGGCACACTGTCCACGGACACAATCATTCAGCCAGGCCATTGAGACCTGGCTGGGCGGGGCTAGCCTCTCCCCCGCTGCTCTGTTCAAGCTGCCTTGCCCTGACTATTGCTCACCCAATTTACTCCCGGTACCTAAGTGTGAGCGGGGGGGGGGGGGGGGGGGGGGGG
>NW_026073846.1:0-1690 GCF_014885135.2 Alexandromys fortis
TGATGTTGGCAGGGATAGCACCGATTATACACATTTTGGGTAATACAGCCATTTTTCAATACCAGTCTTCCAAGATGAGGCGTCCTTCCATGTGTTTCTGTTTTCTCTCCGCAGTGTTTGCAATCCTCCATCTAGTCTCTCTGGCCAAGTCCCTTCCTGGATGTGTCCTCCTCTTCACTGCTACCGAAAGTGGAATCCTTTGCCTAATTTCCTTTGGGGTTTGATCATACTGCTGTCTCAGAACAAGGCTGGTTTTCACATGTTGCTCATTCTGTGACCTTGCTGCCTTTGTTCATCCTTGCTGACATTTATGGTCACGTTTGGGGTTTTCCCAGTGTAAGATTGTGTCATCGGCAAACGCATCTTACTCCTAACGCCCTCTGCTGCGGTGGAAGAAAGAACCTGCACAATCTCAGCATTCTCCCATGTGCAAGGCTCTGTTCTGGGGCTTATAATGTGATGTGTCCTGGGTATGGTTTGCTGCCTCAGGAAGAGGGTGAGTTCTGATGCTATGTATGGCATTGTGTCCATCTGGGCAGCAGTGTCTTCCGGGGCTTCTGTTTCCTCATGGTCTCTCGGGCTGATCCATCTGTTCTTGGGGTTGCTGCTGTAATCTGCTGCTGGGGTCTGTGGCCGTGAGACCCCTCACTGGTCCTAAGGATTCATCATTCACCGTGACTTTCCTGGCAGGTGCCATCATAGTCACACATTGTGTCTCCTGCCAAATCCTCTCATACTAGGACCCCCCTGCCTCGTGTGGCAGGTTTTCCCTGTGTCTGTTTTGTGTGATATACCTGTGGCCCCCTCTGCCCTCCCTGCGGTTACCTGTATGGAATACATTTTTTCTGTCTTTCCCTTTTAAATCTGTGTATTTTAGAATCTGTGTATCTAAAGCAAGTGTCTTCCCACATACACACGCAGAGACTTTCTAAAAAGAAGAGATGGGATATGACTTAGTAAGTGAAGTGCTTGCTGTGTATGCGTGAGGACCTGGGTTCAAACACACATAACTCATATCAAAGTCAGACACGGCAGAACACCTGCAATCCCAGTGCTCCTAGAGCATGATGGGAGCCAGGCAGGAGAATCCCCAGAAGCTCCAAGACCAGCTAGGCTGGTGTACACAGCAACAAATAAGAAACCCTGCCTCAAACAGGTGACAGTGGGGACTTACATCCAAGGTTGTCCTGTGACCTCCACACATGCACTAGGACACTGGTGTACCCACACTGCACACATGACACAGTCATGATGAGCAAAATAAAAGCCTAGATAAAAAATGAAAGAATCAACAGGCCAGGTGATGGTGGTAGCGCACACCTTTAATCCCAGCACTATGGAGGCAGAGGCAGGCGGATCTCTGAGTTCAAGGATGGCTTGGTCTACAGAGTGAGTTTCAGGACAGCCAGGGCTACACAGAGCAACCCTGTCTCGAACAACCAAAACAACAACAACAACAACAACAAAAAAAAAGAAAGAAAGAAGTTCGGATAGAAGCACTCTAGCTGTGCGTGGCCACTGGCTGCTTAACCTTCTGCCTTGTTCCTCTGTCCCTCCCTCCGTCTCGCAGCCTTCCTTGCTGTCTTGTTGATTTCATGGGGACATCCCATGACTTATCCTTCCGGCATCTCTTGTAGCTCCTATCACGCTCACTGTGGGAACCACAGAAAACACTTTCGAGTTGTAACAT
>NW_026073847.1:0-1722 GCF_014885135.2 Alexandromys fortis
GTTTTGACCCAGGCTTTTTCAGACCCAGGCCAGCTGGCCTTGGTGAGTTCCTGATAGAACATCCCCATTGTCTCAGTGTATGGGTGCACCCCTCGCAGTCCTGAGTTCCTTGCTTGTGCTCTCTTTTGCAGACCAGGCTGGCCTTGAACTCACAGAGATCTGCCTGCCTCTGCTTCCAGATTGCTGGGATTAAAGGCAAGTGCTTCCATATCCAGCAACTAACTAGTTCTTTGTTTTGAATGTTTATTTTGTGTGTGTGTGTGTGTGTGTGTGTGTGTGTGTGTGTGTGTGTGTGACATACAACTGTGTTTGGGAATGACAGAAAAAATTGTCAGATTTTCTGGAGTGAAAATACAAGCGATTGTGAATTACCCAACAAGGCTTCTAGGAACTGACTCTGGAAGAGCAATATGTCTCCTAAATGCTAATCCATTTCTCCAGGGCAACAGAGGTAACCCTGTCCTGATATCGATATCTATATATCTCTTTTATGTATTTTTAAATATATAAAATACATATATCCATTCATATTATTTGATGAGAATATGAAAGAATTTATGCTACTCAAAACTTCTCTTACTACAAAGTAGAAAGTTGACCCTGGTAGCACACATATGTAATACTAGCACTCAGGAGATGAACGGAGAATCACCATGTTACAGATCAGCCTAGGCTACAGAGTGAGAGTTATCTTAGAAATATATATCCTAATTAAGGGAGCCATCTTAGGGTTGGCAAGAGACTGGACTCTAGAGAGACTCGCAGGTGTCCAGGGAGATGTCCCCCAGTTAGTACCTTGAGCAACTGAGGAGAGGGAACCTGAAATAACCCTATCCTATAGACATACTGACAAATATCTTGCATATCACCTTAGAACCTTCATCTGGCGATGGATTGAGATAGTGACAGAGACCCAAATTGGAGCACCGGACTGAGCTCTTAAGATCCAAATGAGGAACAGAAGGAGAGAGAACATGAGCAAGGAAGTTAGGACCATGAGGGGTGCACCCACCCAGACAGTGGAACTGATCTATTGGGAGCTCACCAAGGCCAGCGGGACTGGGACTGAATAAGCATGGGATGAAACTGGATTTTCTGAACGTGGCGGACAATGAAGGCTGATGAGAAGCCAAGGACAATGGCACTAGGTTTCGATCCTAATACATGAAATGGCTTTGTGGGAGCCTAGCCTGTTTGGATGCTCACCTTCCTGGTCCTGGATAGAAGTGGGAGGACCTTGAACTTCCAGCAGGGCAGGGAATCTGGACTGCTCTTCATTCTCGAGAGGGAGGGGGAATGGAGTAGGGGGGAGGGGAAGGGGAACGGGGAGGGGAGGGGGAGAGGGGGTGATGTGTGCGAGGAGGGGGAGGAAAATGGTAAAATATTTTTTGCAACAAGTAAAAAAATAAAATAAACAAAAAAGGCAAAAATAAATATGAAGAAGAAAAATAAGACAAGAAAATATAGACCAGTACTGTCATAAAATGAGTTTTGACAATATTTATAAGTGAAAAAAATCATGTGAATTGGATCAAATATTTCCTAGTCATGCATCAAATAAGGAGTTTAATCTCCAAACTATGAAAGAAACACATGCAACTCAGTAGTGAAATCAGAATACCTTAACTAAAAGTGGTCATATGACTTGCATAGATATTTTTCCAAGGAGGACACATAAGTGATTCTCAGGTGTATAAAAGTATCACCACTATACATCCTAAT
>NW_026073848.1:0-1707 GCF_014885135.2 Alexandromys fortis
GGGATCTCAGTCATGAACCTTGTGATGAGTAAGTTAAAATATTACTTTCCCTTTCTTAGACCACATTAAAAAAGAAATCAAAAAGGAAGCAGAAGAGATGGCCCTCTTGCAGAGGACCCAGGTTCAGTTCTCAGCACCCACAAGCATCTATGGGTACCTCCAGTTCTAGAGGGTGTGATGCCCTCTTTTGTGTCTTCAGGCATGCACACATGTAGTACCTGGACATGTCTGCAGGCAAAACACCCATACACATAAATATAAGTAAATCTTTTAAAAAAGGAGTGAAAAAAGAAAATTTAATTTTATTTACCCTAATATACTCAAGACATTATTTCAACATAAACTCAATATGAAATTAGGATTTTTGTTTATTATTTTCTATTTTTTGAGATAGGCTTTCACTATGTAGCCATGGCTGTCCTGAAACTCACTGCACAGAGCAGGCTGCCCTCAAACTCACAGAAACCTGCCTGCACCTGCCCCATCCTCCCCCGAGGGCTGGGACAAAAGGTGTGTGTCATCACACTTGGATTTTTACTTATTTTTAATTTGTTTATTTGTAAGTGTAAGTGTGACTGATGTTTGTGGATACCCATGGAGCTGATGGTACACGCAGGTACATCTGACATGAGTGCTGGGAAGTGAACTCAGGGCTCCTGCAAGAGCAATACATGGTCTCAATTTCTGAGTCATCTCTACAGCCTGGGTAATATTTTTTTTTTTAGGACATGCTTGTGCTGGGCACGGTGGTCCGTGCCTTTAATCCCAGCCCCTGGGAGGCAGAGACAGGCAGATCTCTGTGAGTTCAAGGTCAATGTGGTCTACAAAGTGAGTTCTGAGACAGCCAGGACTATTACACAGAGAAATCCTGTCCTGAAAAACCTAAACAATAACAACAACACTATAAACAAAACAAAAAACACAAAGAGAAAGAAGTAAAAAAGGCAGTCTTGTATACATCCCTGCTGGCCTTGACTTTGAGCAGGGTGACCTTCAAGATCTGATCCCCCCCCCCCCCCCCACACACACACACCTCTACTTCCCAAGTGCTCTCATGACAGGTGTGCACCACCAGCCCCTACAAGTGATGCTGGAGAGTGAACTCAGGGTTTTGTGACTGCTAGGAAAACATTCTGCTGATTAAGCTATACACCAAACCCTTAAACTTTTTTTTTTCGAGACAGGGTTTCTCTGTAGCTTTGGTGCCTGTCCTGGAACTAGCTCTTGTAGACCAGGCTGGTCTCAACTCACAAAGATCCGCCCGCCCGAGTGCTGGGATTAAAGGCAGGAGGAATGCAAGTTCAAGGACATCCATGGCTATAAAGTGAAAATTGGGAGGAAGGAGAGAGCCTTTAGGAACCACTAACTCCCTGCAAGCAGTGTTGCCCATAATACTCACATACAAACAAATACATTTGACTCATATCTCCCATGTGTTGACTTGGCAACCGCCTCTGGTGAGACAGTGCAGCCCAAGAGATTTTTTTTTTTTCCAAGAGATTTTTTATGTCCCCAAGTGAAGTGGAGACAACAAGGAAAACAACAACATGAGGTAACCTGGATTTCTTTCCAGGGAAGAACATGAAGGAAATAAAGTGAGCAAGAAGTTCCAGTCTTGGGAGAAGCATATTCAGGAGACAAAGCACTGAGTGCAAAAAAAAAAAAAAAAAAAAATCAATCAATCTGTTTACTGGGGCCATCTTGGAT
>NW_026073849.1:0-1767 GCF_014885135.2 Alexandromys fortis
ACCTCCCAAGTGCTGGAATTACAGATGTGTGCCACTGTGATTTGGCTCTAAAACATTTCTGTATTTTCTACACTTTCAAAAATAAACATGTTTCTGAGAAAGTTCTGGAGTAACGTATAGAGGTTTAGAATTTCTTTCTGACACTTATAGACTGTTTCTTGGACTCCATTCCCTCATGGGTAAAAACAATGATGGGCCAGACATCATTAAAAGATTAAAAGGCATGTTGCTTTTAACCCCAGCACTCAGGATGCAGAAGCAGGTGGATCTCTGTGAGTTCAAGTCCAGGCTGGGTTATTGCAAGTGAAAGGCCAATCAAGTTGTACCATGAGACCCTGTTTCAAAACTAAAACAAAAACAGTGGCGGTAATAGAACTTAAAATGATTGGCTGTGTTGTCTGAAATAGTGTAGATGTAGCCTGTTGCGGGAGGTCCTTCTGCTCCTCCAACCAATAGCTGCTGTGACACCAGCCCATTGGGGCGTGGTCTCTCTCCCTTTAAAAAAGCGGCTACTACCCTCCACTCCCTCTCTTCACTTGGGCTACTAGACTCCCTGGTTGTGCAGAGGGCTGTTGTCTGGGACAGTGATCTGCAAGTTTTTTCCTCTTTAAATAAATACCACCCTATTAATCATAATTCCAAACTGGTGTGGCATTGTTTGTGACTTACGCCTTCAGTAGCCCAGGATGGCCTCAAGCTTGCAGCAATCCCCCTGACCCAGCTTCCTGAGTGCTAGGGATTGTAGGTTTGTTCTGCTACAACTAAACCTGTTGTTGAAAGGATGAGTGTGGTAAGGGTAGACCACACTGAGTGCTTTCTATTTCAGTGATTATGAATCCTGTATGACCACAGAAATGTATGTGTATTTCTTAGATTGGCAGCTACTTTTAAAAAGCTCCATTTGTCTGGGTAGTGGTGGCGCCCAGCAGCCCGGAGGCAAAGGGAGGCAGATCTCTAAATTCAAGGCCAGTCTGGTCTACAGACCAAGTTCCAGGTCTGAAGATGTGGTCCCACTGTGACTGGGCCAGCTAAGCTGTCACTTCAGATCATCCTGCCTTAGCCTCTCTTGTGTGGAGATTCCAGGCATGGGCTATCTTACCCAGCTAGTGCTGTATAAAATGTGACTGAAATTCAAACTACATTACCTATTACCTAACTCCATTATAATTTACCTGTGAATTCTCAAAGTTGGCCTCAGGCACTGAAATTTGATGCTTCACACATCTTGTAAAGCTGTTTTCCAAGAACCAGTATCTTTAAAATGTGTGTGTGCGTGTTCTTTTTCAGGGAGGCGCTTACTTCTTCTTGGAGCACGTGGCGGATGAGCGGTCCACCTGGAATTACTTCTGGCAACAGGTTCTGGATCCTGCCTGGTCCCTTCTGTTTGATGGATGCAACCTAACGAGAGAGAGCTGGAAGGCCCTGGAGCAAGCCAGCTTCTCAAAGCTCAAGCTGCAGCACATCCAGGCTCTGCTGTCCTTGAGTTTGGTACAACCCCACGTGTGGGGGTATGCTGTGAAATAGTGGGAGGGGCACTGTCAGGGACCATTGTCCTAAAGATGATAGCAGGGACCATTGTCCTAAGGATGTTTGCAGAGAGCCCCACATCCCAACTATCTTGAGAAGTGTTTGTTAATTGAACCTGCCCCACATCCCAACTATCTTGAGAACCGTTTGTTAACGAAATCACAAAAAGAATGTTTCTGTTTACACTAGGTGTGCTGACTGGTGACCTTTCCTACCCCGGCAAAGTTCCTTCTTACCCCT
>NW_026073850.1:0-1712 GCF_014885135.2 Alexandromys fortis
TCCTAACTGTGGGCTCCTGTAAAATCCACAATAAGTTAAATACTCTCTCATTCCAAGAGAGGAGAACCAGTGTACAATTACTATCAAACTGAAGCAAAACTGAACTCCAACAGGGTAAATTAAATCCTGTAGTTAAAGGTTGCCATCTATAAGTCATTCTTAATCTGTGGGCTCTCAGAAGGCTTGTGCAGCTGCATCTCTTGGGCTTTAACTTCACAGCACAGAAACCTCAGCAGTTGACTTAAGCCTGTCTACTCCTTATTGGTACTGTCCTTAGTGATCATCCTATAGTCCTGACATCTTCAATATGATGGGAATTCCACAGCTTACACCCTCACCAATGGCCTCATGGCCTCTCCAAAGGGATTCAGATCCTGCACCAGTCTCTCCATGACCCCCTCAATCCTAGGCTTACCACTGAAAATGATACTACACTTTTACCAATGGTCTCCTTCTGAACACACAAGATGCCAAACCTCAGCTGATCTTCATCATCCCTTCATGGAATTTAAACCCTACATATGAGAGACTCATACATTCCCATGTTCAGCTGCCAGCATGAGATACAATTGGGCCCCCCTCTGGACCACAGCTTCTGTGGGCTGGCCCCGAGGAAATGCTTACAGAAGATTTCACCTCAAAGTTATTAATCTTGTTAGTCATAGATGAAGACTCATCTCCAGGTAACCAGTATTGATTGTCCTAGTGGAGCAAATAGTCGGCTTTAGTGGTACATGTCTCCTATTAATTATAGCCAATTCTGCAGCTCCAGCTAATCGGAAATCATATATTCTCCAAGATATCACAAGAACTTTAGTCATTCTTACTCCTTGATCTGGTTAATATTAACTGTCAACTTGACACAGTGTAATGACACCTTAAAAATGGGTCTCAAATGAGTAATTGTCCTTATCAGGTGTGCCTCTGAGTTTATCTGTGAGGGATTATCTTGATTATTAATTGATGTAGAAGCAGGAGCACACAGCTCACTGTGGGAGGTAACCATTCCCTGAGTAGATGATTCCGGTCTGTATAAGTTGTGTAGGCATGAACCAAAGTGAGGTAGCAACTTTTCCAGTTTTTGTTTCTAGTTCCTCCCTTAAGTCCCCATTTTGATTTCTCTTAGTGGTAGACTATGACTTGGAAATATAACCCAAATAATTCTTCTTATTATTAATTTTTTAATTAATCAAAGCAACAGAAAGGAAATTATAACAACCTCCCTCCCCATGATAGTAGACATGCTTGGTGTTCGCCACTGGTCTAAAGGGAGAATTTCCTGCCCCTCCTCAGGGACATGGGAGAATGTCTATTTTGTGTTAGGTACTACTGTTTAACAGCTGAGACCTCCCGCTGGTTTTCCTCTGTGGTTCTTTAGATTCACCTCTCCCCCACCTAATATAATGCTTCCTTCTCCCTGTGTTCAGGGCTCTTCCTAGTACATGAAGAGTTTATGTAGTAAGAGGAAAGACCCTTAAAGTGCACTGTGTCCTGGCTATTCCTCTCTGCTCTCCAAAGCTGATGTTCCAATAGCAGCAACTGCAGTGTCTCCCTGACCCCAGCCCCAGCAGCAGGAGGATGTCCCTAAGTTTTCAGTTCAGTCCTTTACTTCTGTCAGCCATCCTGGTACTTCCCACTGACTTTCTAGCCTGATCCTCGTTATTAGATGTTATTAGATGCTAATTCATGCTTTTCTGGCTCTGGTAAACCAT
>NW_026073851.1:0-1720 GCF_014885135.2 Alexandromys fortis
GGCACCCATATGTTTTGAGGGTCCCAGTTCTGTTTTTTTAAGCAGTATTGTCTGCTACTTTTGTTCTAGAGCTTTCAGGTGTGCTGTTAAGTCCCTTGTATGAGATCTCTTTAGAATCATATGAAGGCACTTAGTGCTATGGACTTTCCTATTAGCACCATTTTTATTGTGTCCTGTAAGTCCAGGTATAGTGTGCATTCATTTTCATTGAATTCTAGGTATTCTCCAACATCTTTCTTATTTCTTCCTTGACCCAGTGGTAACTCAGTAGAAAGTTGTCCCGTTCCCTTGAGTTTGTATGTTTCTGTTGTTTCTGCTGTTGCTGAAATCCAGCTTTAATCCATGTCAGTCTGACAAGATACAGGGGGTTATTTCAATTTTTTTTTATATCTGAGACTTGTTTTATAGCCCAGTACATGGCTAATTTGGGAGAAGGTCCAACGAAGTGCTGAGAAGAAGATATATTCTTTTGTGCTTGGGTAAAATGCTCTGTAAGTATTTGTTAGGTCCATTTGATAATAATGTTGCTAGTTCCATTATTTCTCTGTTCAGTTTCTGTATGGATGAACTATCCATTAGTAAGAATGGGGTGTTAACATCTTACTTATAGTGTGGGGTTCTATGTGTGATTTAAGCCTTAGTAATGTTTCTTTTACAAATGTGGTGTCCTTATATTTGGGGTAGATATGTTCAGAATTGATCAAGGTGGATTTTCCTTTGATGAATATGAAATGCCCTTCTCCATCTCTTTTGATTAATTTTCATTGGAAGTCTATTTTGTTAGTATTAGAATACCTACACCAGCTATCTTTTTAGGTCCATTTGATTAGAAAATCTTTGTCCAACCCTTTACTATAGGCAATGTCTATCTTTGATGTTGAGATTAGTTTCATGTATGCAGCAGAATAATAAATCCTGTTTTCATAACCATTCTTCTAGCATGTATCTTTTTATTGGCAAATTGAGTCCATTGATATTGAGGGATATTAATGGGATATTAATTAACAATTATTTTTAATTCCTGTTACTTTGTTGCTAGTGTTGTTAGGTGTGAACAAAAGGGAAACTTTATACACTGCTAATAAAAACATATGTCATTCAAGCACTATAAAAATCATTATGGAGGCTGGGCACAGGGGCATACCCCTTTAACTTGACAGATAGATAGGTGGATCTCTGTGAGTTTTAGGCAGCCTGATCTACATAGTGAGTTTACAGGCCAGCCAATCCTACAAAGTGAGACACTGTCTCAAAAAAAGACATCATTGTGGCGATTTCTCAAAAACAATTTTTAAAAAGTACAATATAACACAGCTTTACCACTCATGTATGTCTACCAACAATTCCAAATCAATATATCACAGTATGTTTGAACATCAACGATTTTTACAAGAATGTCCACAGTATTTAAAATATTAAACAAACCTATGTTTCTAAGAACAGACAAATGATTAAAGAAATTGTGGTATGCAGAATGGAATTTTTCAGCAAGAAAATGATGAAGTTATGTTGTTTAAAGAAATAAGGAAGCAACTGGGAATAATCATATTAAGAAAGATTGTGACAGTGTCAGAAAGACAAATACCATCTGAAGTTCTTCTTGCTTATATATTAATTCATAAAATTACACAAACACACATGCAAATTACACACATATATAAGAGAGTCAGTGAAACTTCCTAGGAGAACAGAGGAGGCTAATGAACTTTAAAAAAAAAAA
>NW_026073852.1:0-1768 GCF_014885135.2 Alexandromys fortis
TCTACAAGAGCTAGTTCCAGGACAGGCTCCAAAACCACAGAGAAACCCTGTCTCGAAAAACCAAAATAAATAAATAATAAAATAAAATAAGAGGTTTTTTTTAAAATTGTTTAAGGAAAGAGAGTCAACCTATTCAATGCTTCCTTCACTCACATGTGATGAGACACTCGTACACACACCACACACCCATATACACACCACACACACTATACACACATACCACACACCCATACACATCACACACACTATACACACGTACTACACACCCATATACACACACATCACACACACTATACACATATACCACACATATATATCACACAAACTCATATACACACAAGCCACACATATACACACCACACACACACTATACACACACACTGTCACATACACACCACAAACATACACACACATATACACCACACATACCACACATATACATATCACACACACCACACATATACACACCACACGCACTATACACACCACACACACTTTATACACCACACACACCACAAACATACACACACACTATAGTAAATGTAAAAGCAGTAGCTCTAACCTTCTCTGAGATACTGAAGAGACCATTATTTCCTGACAACTAAAAGGTGGAGGAATTTGAAAAACTAATTAAAAAATGACAGATTGGAAAATCTTTTCATTTAAATTTTGCCTTTAAAAGGCAGTGACTTCAAGACAGTAGGGAAGAAAGCATTGAATGGGGTTTGAAAGGCTCTCTTTCCTTAAGTAAGTTTTTGAACCTATCCATCCCTGCTACTGTTCTTCTGCTAAATGGACATAGTGCCCAGCTGCCCCGAAGCTGGCATCTCTGCCCCAGAGAGTCTTGCAGCAGGGTTGTGGGTTGTGCAGAAACTCCACTGGTCAACGTGCAGAGGCTCCATGAACTGCAGCGCTCATCTCCCAATGGGACAGCTCTATCATTCAAACCCATTCCTTCAGCTGCTACCTACAGATGGCACTGATGCTTCAAGGTGACCCCCTGCCCTTTCTGCTCAGTTCCCTGTCACACTATCCATGTGACAGAAGCAAAAGACACCCATATCCAATAAGTGTGCGAAGCTTTGCTACAATTTTAGGTTAGGGTTCAGGAAGAGAGAATGTTGGCAGAGGCTCCAGTTTAAAATGCTGCCTGTTGGTAAGGAGGTAGAATTTTCATTTTAATATTTGTTATTCACTAATTATAATGCAAAATGTCCCCCACCCTCCCAAAATAGCCATGATTGATGTATTACATGGATCCTTCAAGGGTCATATAAAGTCCTCATTCACAACTCACAGGGAGATAAGACCCCTGCAGGACACAAGAACTTACTGTGTGCCCTCTCCCCCACTAAACCTCAAAGCAGAGATAGAAGAGACGGGCAGCTGGAGACCCTGCAGAAGAAAGGCAGCCCCCGTCTGCCTACATCTTTGGACTGCTATATTTTTTCTTCTTTAGCACCAGTCACGTGTGTTCAGGATGATGCTTCCCGGCCATCAAGAGATGGCCCCAAGCATTCCTTAACACAAACTACCCAAGCCTTCCACCAGCCCTGGAAAGACAAAAAGACAGGAAACCGTGATGTGGGAGTGTCATATATCAATCTGTTGATTTCATTGGTTAAGTTATAATAAACCAACTGCTTGGCCTCATAGCTTAGAACATAGATGGGAGGAGTAAACAGAATAGAATTCTGGGCAGAAGAGGAAGTGAGGTCAGACTCTGCTCTGCTCCCAGAGAGACCGGACAGCTCTGCTCTCTGGAGCA
>NW_026073853.1:0-1764 GCF_014885135.2 Alexandromys fortis
CATTCGGAAAATGGATTTTGTACTTTATGTGTCTTTCAATTTTTTCTTCTATTGAAAATTTCAATAATATTAAAATTTTTCTTTTATTGTCATGTATTAATTAAACATAGTGGCTTCCAATGTGACATATTAATATTAAATTTTGATTATTATCCACCTTTTTGCCCTCTCTATTCTCATGGCTCTTTAGATCCCAGGGATTAAACTCAGGTCCTCAGAAGTGGTTGCTAACATTCCTATCTGCTGAGCAATTTCACTGACCACAAATATCTCTTAATATAAATGACTTTATAGATTTTCTGTGCTATTCATTAGCATTTGGGTACCCTATATAATCCCATTTAACTTTACTTTCTTTTAAAATCACATTTTAATTTTAAATTATGTGTAAAGTATAATGTCATGTGTTTACCTATAATTTACCTACTGTTAAGTCTAACTCAACATATGTGTGTGTTTCTTGCCAATATATGATAAACCTAAGGATAAAATAAATTGCTACAGTTACATTACCAGTAGGATCCTATTGAAGACAAAATCTAAAGATATCATGGATGAAGACATTCATATGATATCCTAGTTAGGAAAAAAATCTCTAAAAGTTTGTCCTTCCATCAGTTGAAATAGAATTCATGCAGCTCTACAAAATTATGTTCTCAACAAAGAAACAGTCTTCCTAAGTATCAGGACAGCCCCTTATTATTAACATTTTATCACAATAAATGTGCTATTTCTGTCACAGTAACAACTAGAGATGCAGAAAAACTTGCAAAAGATTTTGAAGGTAGTACAGATTAGTGGGCACAGGGGAAAAAGAGGATAGAAAAGGAACCAAGGAGAGTGATTATATTACATCTTGAATACATGAAAAAATGAAGTATGCATCTGACAAAACAGGAAGGCCTCTGAAGCATAGCTAGGAAATTGAATAGGCACATGAACACATGGTACAGCATACTAGACCCTGTGGTAAGAAAACATGTAGCTTTGTAATAAACTGGCTTACTGTCCTTCAAAGGTTTGTATCATGTGTGAATTTCATAGCAAGAAAAAAACTAATTCCTTTAGAGTTCTCCTGAAGATTGTGTTTTCAGCGTACTGGCTTTCAACTACAAGGATATGTATGTAGTGCCTTCCCTTCTTGCTTCAGTGTGCATGATTTTTGCATTTCCTTTCTGTTTATATAGTTTTTACTATATGGTTTATATTTCCTGTTTAACTGGGTTTTTTTTTTTTCTTCATTATTTGTGTATTTTTTTGGTGAGGCATCTGTTGTGGTCATTGACCTTATTATAAGCTTATTTGTTTTCTCAGTTTTTAAACATTATATTTAGTCATGTCTTTTACAAACATTTTCTTCCCATGCTTGCTCAGTCGATTTACAGTGTCTTCCACAGAGCAGATTTTAAAGTTTTTGTTAACTAAAGTTTTATAGATTTTTTTAAAGGATTATGTCATGTTGTACTTATATCTAAACACCGTCCTCGTTCACCTTCTATTGTCTCTTCTGCTAACATGGTTTCCATTCCATCTGCTGTGGCATTTTTCATAATGCTTTAACAGAAACATACATGCTTCAAGCATAGATCTTCTGTCTTCTCTTTCTCTGTTCTCTATTGGAAACCTTCTGCCACAGCGGTAATTACCTAACTCATTTTTCTCCTACAAATACTGGGATGCTTACAAATTACATGACAGTTCATTGGATATTGTTGAACTATCACATTAAGAAATCACCATAGTAGAAAACTTTTTTTTTTTTTT
>NW_026073854.1:0-1672 GCF_014885135.2 Alexandromys fortis
CTGAATATAGTCAGAACACAAATGAATTATCAAATTTGGAGAATATAAAACCAACATGTGAAAGTCATGGAGAAATCACCATTAATGAACACTGTTCTAGGGACTATAGAATGGTGGGGTTACTGTAAAAAACAATATGACAATCACTAAAAATATTATAAATGACTTATAGTATTGTTCACAATGCCACTTCCATATATAGAACTCAAAAAATCGGGATCTGTTTTTAAAGATATTTTATACCCATGTTCATGGGAGCAATATAATGGCTAAGATATGGAAAAAACTCACTGTCCAAACAGAGATGCATAGATTAGAAAATAAGGTATTCTCAAACAATGGAATATTATTTAATTTTATAAAGGAAAAGGAGTTCTGATGCATAGTAAAGCATGGGTGGGCTCTGAGAATATCACATTGGATAAAATAATCCAGACATGAAAGAAAAGTTTTCTATGATAGCTTTATTATGAGATGCTAGTCAAACTTTAGAGTCGAAGGGAGGGGGAAAGTAAGGCTGCTGACTGGTTTTAAGTTTCCAAAAAAATAGAGAGTTTTGTATATTAACTGAAAATAAATGTCAAAAAGCTCATTACCACTGACCTGCACAGTTGAAAATGACCAGGACAGAAATTTATGTCTTTATAATAGAAAGAAGAGATGTGTACGTGGTAATTTTAGATTAACTTGGCACATGCTAGCTATCCAAAAGGGGGAAACCTCAACTGAGAAAAAAACACCTCCATAAGATCAGGCTACAGGCAACTCTGTAGGGCGTTTTTTTTAATTAGTGACTGAAAGGGAGGGCCCAGCCCATTATGGGTGGAGCCATCCCTGGGCTGGTGGTCCTAGGTTCTATAAGAAAGCAGGCTGAGCAAGTCAGGAAGTGCAGGCCAGTGAGCAGCATTCCTCCATGGCTTCTGCATCAACTCCTGCCCCCAGGTCCCTGCCCTGCTTGAGCTCTTGTCCTGACTTCTTTTCATAAAGAACTGTATCATGAAAGTGTATGCAGAATGAATCCTTTCCTCCCCAAGTTCCTTGGGCAGGTTTTTCATCACAGTGATAAAAACATACCTCACTCTACAGCCTCCAGTGACCAGTCACTAGATGATTCTCACGAATCGTCTTTCCCACCTCTGGTTGCTCACATGTTTGGTTTTTAATGGATTACAAGTCCCCCATAGTTCCCTTCTGGCTAATTTATGGTCCCTTTCTCAGGAATCACCTCAAGGCCAGTCTTACCATTACATACTTTTTTTTCCCCCTGGGGAATCACAGGAAGCAGGGTGGTAAAGGGGACAAGCACTGAGTGTTTGGGGTCAGGCAGTCCTCTGCTTACATCATATTTGTCATTTACTAACTGAGGCAATAAGTTAACCATTTAGCCAGTAAACATCACATAGTGTGGGAAGCATGCTACCTGCCTTTGTGACTGTAGGATGACCTGTACTCAGTGGTGGCATACAGTGAGAACTTCTCTCCACAACTCAGACTGACTTCATCGACTCAAAACAATTATTTTCGATCCACAGTATGAGAAAAAAAATGGCATGGTACAAGTTAAACTGGGTGTGTTGAGACCTTTTCACCTGTGGGGATTAATAGCCAACATCGACTTGTCAGGGTCTAGAATCACCAAAGAGACACGACTTTGGTTTGTTTCTGAAGGATT
>NW_026073855.1:0-1713 GCF_014885135.2 Alexandromys fortis
GTGAAAATGTAGGTTTCTTCCTGTTAGCAGACCAAAATTTCTTAGTCATTACTTCCTCCAGTACTTTACCAGATCCGCATTTTTCTCTTTCTCTTCCTAGGATTTGGTGATATGAGTAATATGCATTTTCTCTAATTTCATTCCTTGCACATTTTTGTACTAATTTTGATATTTCACTGTCTTGAACCATCTCCAAAGGACACACAAACATACTCACTGCTGCAGAGAAAGAGAGACATGGGGTGAGAAGAGCAGTTCCAAGAAAGAAAGACCATACCTTCCTAGGAGGTGAGTCTGATGTGAACTAATCAGAGCTTTTCTTGGTGTGAAAGAGAATATGGTGTCTGAGCAAGACAAAGGGAAGGGAAAATGTCCTTAGTTGTGGTGGGGACAAGCAAGTGGGAGAACAATGGAGTTGTTTTCCACATTCCTCCCAGGGAAGTTCCACTCTCAGGAGAGGAAGGAAGGAAGGAAGGAAGAAGGAACTGCAAACAGACAAAGGAGTGCCCTGGCTCAGGCAGGACCTAAGACTCTCTGCTCCTCTGAGAACTAAAGTCCTGGTTAGAGGAGTGCATTTGCAGTTGGGATTCCAAGTTTGGACTTCAGCAGAAATGCCCATGCCTTGCCTCTTACTCTGGGGTCTAAGGACAAGATCTTTTTTGGATTCTTTTTTTTTTTAAGTTGTTTCTGTCAGATATTTTATTTTATTTTATTTTTTTACTTTCATTAAGTTCTACATTTTTCTCTGCTCCCCTCCCTGCCTCCCTCCTCTCCTTCATAAATGAGGAGAGTCAGCTGCCTCCTCCATCAGCTCTGTAGGCTGCCTCCACTGGACAGCTCCATTCTTGGTTCCATTCATCCTCTACTTTAAACCTTGGAGGCAGGGACTCCTGCATCCTAAGGTGACCTTGAACTGGCTAAATAGACAAGGATTCTCTTGTCCCCCCCCCCCATCGTCCTGCTTCCATTTTGCAAACGCTGAATCACAGGCATGCACTCCCCTGCTTTGTTATTTTTCTCACTGTTTCTGCAGCATAGAATATTCTCCCTGGCTCTCTAGCTCCATGCATCCTTCTGATTAGGAAATCAAATGCTAACTCCTTCACGAAGCCCTCTTAAACTTCTCCAATGATAATGAATCACATTCCCTTTTATTTCCAGGAGAAATTTACCTTTATTGTATGTAGCCTTTCATTCTTTTGTGTACTTTCACTTTTTCTAATTACACAAGATTGCTTAGGGAGGCAATTTAGACGAAATCAGATAAACAAAGAGAAATCCCATCCATAATTTTCTCTTCAAGAAATGCCTGTTAACAATTGTCATATTTCTATACATGAATCAATTGCTGATTATAAGTGTACTTATCCTGTTTTTTCCTATGCGTCATTTGTTTGAGTGTCCAGGAAGTAAGGTCTGTTGATGACAATTTTTCTTGATTTTCCTTCAGAAGGGTACTTTGCTAGATATAGAGTCCTGGATAACAATTCTTTTAAAATATGCTCTTCTTTCTGACTTCCGTGATTACTGATGAGAAATAGGCTGTCATTCTTCTTTTCCCCTATGGGGATGGTGACATCCCTTATTTCAATCTCTTTCTCTTTGTCTTTGGTTTTCAGAAGTTTGGGTTATTTTGGAACATAGTTAAAAAAGATTATCTTGTTTGGGGTTCATCGAGTTTTGTGAAAATGTAGGTTTCTTCCTGTTAGCAGA
>NW_026073856.1:0-1763 GCF_014885135.2 Alexandromys fortis
AACTTCTGCATGCACCAAAAATACCCTCACAGCCACAAAATGTCAGTTGAGTAGAGAAAAACAGACCTTGCATCTGGGAATCAGGTTTGGGGTTGGTGAGTTGAGTCCATTTACATTAAGCGATATTAATGACCAGTGGTTCCTATCTCCTGCTAATTTAGTTTTCATCGTTGTTGATGTTAATTTGTGCATTTTTTTTCTTCTTCAGGATTTTCTGTAGTGAGATCATCAATTGTCTGTGTGTTTGGTGGTGTAGCCATCTTCCTTGGTTTGGAGTTTTCCTTCTAGTATTTTGTGTAGGGCTGGATTTGTGGCTAGGTATTGGTGAAATCTAGATTTGTCATGGAAAAACTTGTATTCTCATTTTATGGTGATTGACAGTTTTGCTGGGTGGAGTAATCTGTGCTGGCATCCGTGGTCTCTTAATGTCTGCATAACGCTTGACCAGGACCTTCTGGCTTTCATAGTCTCCAATGAGAAGTCAGGTGTAATTCTGATAGGGCTACAAATATGTTACTTGGCCTTTTTCCTTTGCAGTTCTTAATATTCTTTCTTTACTCTGTATGTTTAGTGTTTTGATTATTATGTGGCCAGAGGACTTTATTTTTGGATCCAGTCTATTTGGTGTTCTGTAAGTTTCTTGTATCTTCATAGTCATATCATTCTTTAGGTAGGGAAAGTTTTCTTCTATGATTTTGTTAAATAAATTTCTGTGCCTTTGAGTTGAATTTCTTCTCCTTCTTCTATACCTATTATTCTAAGATTTGGCTTTTTAATGGTGTCCATATTTTCTAGATATTTTGGGTTAAGCTTTTGTTAGATGTAATGTTTTCTTTGACTGATGAGTCTATTTCCTCTATTGCATCTTCAGCACTTGAGATCCTCTCTTCCATCTCTTATATTCTGCTGTTCACGCTTGCATTTGTGATTTCTGATTTTTTTTTCTCATAATTCTTGGTTCTATAATTCCTTCAGCTTGTGTTTTCTTTATTGTTTCTATTTCAGTTTTCAAGTCCTGAATTGTTTCTTTTATATGTTTCATTTATTTTGGGGGGTTTCTTCAAGTGATTTGCTGGTATCTTCCAATTTTTTGTTTGACTTTTCCTCAATTTCTTTAAGGGAATTTCTCATTTCATCTCTAAAAATTTCAAACATTCGCTTGAAATTATTTTTTAGGTCATCTTATTCCAGTTCATCCATTTTTGGTTGTTCAGGTCTTGCTGTTGAGGGGTCTTTAGGTTTTACTGGTATTGTGTTCCTCTTTGGGTATAGCATGTAATCTTACTTTTCTATTCATTTTTTCCTCTAATAGGTGTGGTTGAGGCTGTCTAAGATTCTGTTTAATAATCTTCTAGGTATCAGTGAATCCAAAGCTCAGATAGTTGTTCCTTGTGATACAGTCAGTGTCACAGTTCTGATTACCCCTATGGTTATTCAGTGTTCCTGGAGATAGCTCAGCGCTCCTGTGCTTTACTCTGCTCCCTTGCAGTTTGCTGTCTCAGGTCTACTTTGGCCTACGTTGCCTGCTTTGCCTAGTTTCTGTAAATCCTAGTCTGGATCCCCTCCTCCAGAAGTCCCTAGCTTGGAGTTGAACCTGTTCTGGTGAAGATCGCTGACTCTGGATCTGGTTGCTGGCTCAATCCTGATTCACCAGTGTCTCGGGACTGGGTTGGCTCTGGGAACTGGATTTACTTCTGGCTTCTTCTCCTGGTGGAGCTATTTGCTCTCTGTCCTAGGTAGCTGGTTCTGTCCCACTCCGGTTC
>NW_026073857.1:0-1768 GCF_014885135.2 Alexandromys fortis
GAAAGAAAGAAAGAAAGAAAGAAAGAAAGAAAGAAAGAAAGACAGAAAGACAGACAGACAGACAGACAGACAGACAGACAGAAAGAAAGAAAGAAAGAAAGAAAGAAAGAAAGAAAGAAAGAAAGAAAACTAGCTGCACATGCACCTGAGGAAATCAGCAAGCAGCTTTCCTCTGTGGCTTCTGTTTTAAGTTTCTGCGTAGTTCCTGCCTTCGCTTCTATCAATGGTGGGCTATAACCTGTAAACTGAATTAACTTCCTCTTAGCTGCTATTGGTCATGGTGTTTATCACAGTAACAGAAAAGAAACTAGAAGAGAAGCCGAACGCAGGAGGAGCCAAGTGATTTTGTTGGTAAAGTGGGAAGCATAGTGGCAGTAGAAATTGAAAGGTTCATAATAGCACCTTAGGAAAATGGAAGGGAGGTAAGAGGTGAGATTGCTGGGTCTCCTCACAGGGAGAGATACTATAGACCTCTTGCATTTTGGTTATTAAGAAACTGACAGATTATTTCCCATGTTTGTTGTACTGTTTTTACTTTGTTACCAGTGATAATACCAATAACATGTTAGAGTTACAGCTACATCATTGCCAGTGCTTGGGATTATCATCTTTTTCATTTTAGCCATTCTAGAGGATGTGTTATGGTAGTTCATGTAGCTTGAATATGTACTAACTTAATGACTACATGCGTTTGTACTTAAGGACCATTGTGTGCCATTAACAACAGCAATAGTAGTAGAAGAAAAATAGTAGTACTAGTAGTGTGTGTGTGAGAGAGAGAGAGACAGAGACAGAGTGGGGAGAGAGAGGAGTATATCTTCATTATATTAAGTTGCAATGACATATATATATATATAGACTATTTGTTCTTTATCAAGTATATTTATTGCAACGTTTTTCTCATAATTTGTGACATTCCATTTTACATACTTAATGAAACCTTTAAAATAAATGAATATTTCTAATTTGGGGAAAATTCAGTTTGATTTATTTTATGGTTTCTATATTTTAAGAAAACTTTGTCAGCATCAGGTTTGTGAATTTTTTTATTGCATATTCTAGTGTAATTGTACTTTTAGCCATTCCTCTAGATTTATGAACCCCTTTGATAGTAGTTTATTTTTCAGTGGGAGATTAGAGTTGAAACTCATGAAAAACTACTTGTTCTGTTAATATTTATTGGAAAAACTACCTTTGTCTATCAGAGTAATTTGGCACTTTTATCAAAAATAATATATTGTTCTGTCTCTGTAATTTCTATTCTGACCTATTAATGTCAAACCCATGCAGTCGGGTTTACTCTGTATTTAACTCTTAAGTTATAGTAACTTAAATTCTGTCATTACTCCCAAAAATGTTTGGTCTAGTCTAAGTTATTTATATTATTGTAAGAAAGTTTTAGAGATAATTCTTTTTTTTAAAAAAAGCATCAGGTTTTGATTGTGATTGATTTTTAATCTACGTACAAATTTGAGAAGAATAAGTCATCTTAAAATAACTGTGTTAAGTCCTTCAAGACATGAACACTCTATTTGTGTATGTCAACTTTTTGTGAGTAAATATTTTTGTATTCTGAAGAGTAGAGAGCACATACATATTTAATTCATTTTTAGGATTTTCTGTGATTTCTCAAGTTTAGACAAATTATGTCTTTCTAAAGTAATTTTTTTCTCTTTTTAAAAAATTATGTTTTATTTTATTTTTTATTTTTTGAAAAATTACCGCCTCCTCCCTGTTTCCCATTTCCCTCCCACATATCTCCCCCCCC
>NW_026073858.1:0-1791 GCF_014885135.2 Alexandromys fortis
ACACCCAAAGGGGACAGAGAGGACTTGGTGACCCCTGCAGACACACAAAGAGACAGTGAGGACCTGGTGACCCCTGCAGACACAAAGGGATGGTGAGGACCTGGTGACTCCTGCAAACACACAAAGGGACAGTGAGGACCTGGTGACCCCTGCAGACACACAAAGGGGACAGAGAGGACCTGGTGACCCCTGCAAACACACAAAGGGGTCGGTGAGGACCTGGTGACTCCTGCAAACACCCAAAGGTGTCGGTGAGGACCTGGTGACTCCTGCAAACACACAAAGGGGACAGAGAGGACTTGGTGACCCCTGCAAACACACAAAGGGGTCAGTGAGGACCTGGTGGCTCAGACAGGGTCTGTGAGAGCCTACGTTTACAGATGGAAAACCAAGGAATAAACAGATCAAGTGGCCATCCTGAAGTCACATAGCCAAGAGGACAGACTTTAGAAGGTGACCTAGAGACTGCCTGCAGTATGGATTATTTTTGTTAAAGACTTATTTTTACTTGCAATGGAGTGTGTTGTAGGGCCCAGCCAAGACAAGCTCAACAGAGGCCCGAGTCTCAGTAGTTTACCTGAAGACAATACCTGGTTCAGAGAAAGACCACAAACTGAGGCCACCCAGGCACCACCCAGGAACAGACCATCCAAAGGAAATTCCTGACAATCCAACCATTCTAGATAGGATCACCTGCCAGCACACAGCCATCACTTTTCACTAAAGTCTTTCTCGCTTTTCAGACAACATAAAAACTCTTACTGAAATCTTTCTTATAGCTTCCCTCAGTAGTATATAATATATTGTATAGCCACAATATTTTAAACAAGAACAGAAACTATAACAAAAATAACTTAAATTCACATCACATAAAATCCTGTACCAGCGTGAAGCATCTGAGACAAACAGCAGGGTTTTTTTTTTCATATCCTAACCAATAGTAACTTGTAACCAGACCCTCTAAATGATGGCAGATGTTTATAACCCATTGGATCTTGTGCTTATATGGCAAACCTGCCTGCATTGTCCCCGTGTCCCCGTACTATAGGCCAAGGCCAACTCCTTTCCACGAAATGTTTAAGGTGGGTAGAGGTTGTTTGTCTCATCTCTTTTAGGAAAATATACCCCTATGCTTATGGCTCTATCTCTAAAGTCCTTTAAGTGATCCAATATCAAAGTCAAAGAAGTCGTGCCTTGAGTCTGTCCCATCACTTCCGTCTCTTAAGTCAGAAAGAGGATGCACAAAAGAGAAAAACAAAACAACACACAAAACAAAACAGACTCCTCCTGGCGCCTGGAGACAAAACCAAATAGAGAAGATCACAGCCTTAAGCTGTCTATCTACAGAACTGAGACACCTGGAGCATCCCATATGTCTGTCTACAGAAACCAGAGAGATCCACTCTCATACAGGAGGGTCCTGGGACCCAAATACAGAAGGGCCCTGGGGACATCTCCTCAGGTGCCCCGCCTGTGATCCTTCCGTGCATCCGCGCAGACCGTCTACAGGCTCTCAGAGATCCTGGGCGCATTTACAGAAGGATATCCAAACAGAAGGACACAAAATGAAGCTTACACACAGAAAACTTATCAGACTACTGAAAGCTCTACAGGGCAATGGTCCTGGGTTATGATTTTCATCTCTTTAAGAGACAAGCCACACCAACTCCTGGCGACCCCTGCCCTCCTCCCGCCATCTTAGATTCTGTCTGTCCCCTCTTGGTGCATGCACGTGACTCTCTCTCTCTCTCTCTCTCTCTCTCTCTCTCTCTCTCTCTCTCTCTCTCTCTC
>NW_026073859.1:0-1763 GCF_014885135.2 Alexandromys fortis
AGCAACCACATGGTGGCTCACAACCATCTGTAAAGAGGTCTGGCGCCCTCTTCTGGCCTTCAGGCATACACACAGAATATTGTATACATAATAAAAATAAATAATTATTAAAAAATGAGGTAAATGCTATGCAAAACTGAACAAGTGAAGTAGAGAGAAGAAGACTCGGGGAGAGAGAGAGAGAGAGAGAGAGAGAGAATGTATCTCAAGGGAAAATTCAGCTGTCAAACGGGACAGTGAAGAAGGGTTAGACGTTCCTATTACATGCTTTACTCTTGGTATTTGATTTTGAAACAAAAACAAACAAAAAACAACAACAACTAATACTTCAGTTTTAGGCTCTGAGAAGTCTGTGTGAAAATTCTGCTGAGCAGTGGTGGCGCACGCCTTTAATCCCAACACTCCAGAGACAGAGGCAGGCAGATCTCTGAGACTGAGGCCAGCCTGATACACAAAACTATTTCTAGGACAGCCAGGGCTGCAGAGAGAAACCCTGCTTCAAAAGCAAAAAAGAAAAAAGAAAAGAGAGAGTTACTTGTTTTGTTTTGGGAGACAGTGTTTCTCTGTGCACCTTTGGAGCCTGTCCTGGATTAAAGGTGTGTGCTGCTGCCACCTGGCTACTTGATCTTTTTTTAATTAAAGTGAAATTCTATAGTACTCTAAAACAAAACAACTAATTAGCTAGACAGGAGGAACAGGCCTGTAACCTCAGCAGTAGGAAAGAGCCAGAGGGAAGTCCCATGAGTTCAAGGCCATCCTGGTCTTCACAGCAAGCTCCAGGCTACAGAGTGAGACTACCTCAAAGATGGAAAAAGAAAAATAAGAGTCTCAAGACAATTAATAATCCAATGGAATTTATATTAGGATAGCTATCATTTTCCCTCTAAGTTTGCATGTGAGCTCAATTCCATTAATAATTTTTTTTTTTTTTGATTTTCGAGACAGGGTTTCTCTGAAGTTTTTTGGTGCCTGTCCTGGAACTAGCTCTTGTAGACCAGGCTGGCCTCGAACTCACAGAGATCCACTTATCTCTGCCTCCCAAGTGCTGGGATTAAAGGCGTGCGCCACCACTGCCTGGCTCCATTAATAATTTTTCAAGGCATATGGAATATGAATAGTAGCTTACACCATTCTGCCTGGCAACATGAAATGAACTGGACATGTGGTCCAGTAAGTAGCAGGGTACCTGCCCAGCCCAGGCAAGGCCCTGGGCTCTGTCTCCAGCACCAGCATTGCTGGGAGGACTCAGATGTTAACTGAAATAATGAATCTGCAGAAAACACTGCCACAACTTGGCTATTTACATATAAAACTCATTTGTAACATTTCGAACTGAAAGTTTTTTATTAGCATGTCATGGAATATTCATGAATGGGCAAGCGGAAAAAAATAAGAAACAACAAATGCAAAAGAAAAACTGATGTTCAAGTGTTTTTATTTTGAAGACTAAGAACCCCAGTGGACCATAACTGCACCAGGGAAAAGCTAGAGAAATCAGATTACAAATGACTCACTCAACCCAGTGGAAGCTTCCCCTTCCTCACAGCCGGTCTGCCGTAAGACCGACAATCAGCTGAGATGATACCATAGTTCAACCAAAGCCATTAAATGATGGACAGTGGACGTAGGTACAGGAAAAACTTAAAAATCATGGATTCAAAAAGGCAGGGTTACTGACAACTAAACCAAATATGACTTGAACTGTTTCTAAAATACCCAACCTAAGCACTTTTTTTTAATGTAAGGGGTTTTCCCCAAAACTG
>NW_026073860.1:0-1802 GCF_014885135.2 Alexandromys fortis
TCCCTCTCCCTCTCCCTCCCTCTCTCTCTCTCTCTCTCTCTCTCTCTCTCTCTCTCTCTCTCTCTCTCTCTCTCTCTCACACACACACACACACACACACACACACAAAATCACAGGGCTCTTATATGAGCCACGCTCTCTTCCTAGCCTGGCACAGCAACTCCCAGCGGCTGTGTGCCTTTCCCCAACGGGAGTGAGTCTGTTGGACATTCCACAAGTGTGTATCATACTTGTCACCAAACTGGAGGCAACTGTGAAGACGGAAGAAAAACTGTCAAGCGCAGAGTGTGCTGATTAGCCCAAGCACAACTATTTCTAACATATGGATTTTGCATGGAGTTCTGCTTCCGTTGATGGTGACAAATGCAATGACAATAGAGCTAGCAAGCAACATTCCATCACTACTTCTCATGAAGGCAAGAGGAAGATGGGTGTGGTCCATACCTGTGACCCCAGCTCTTGGGAGGTAGAGACAGGAAGATTGGGGTTTCAAGGCTTAGCCTTGTCTAAGCTGTGTGTGTGTGTGTGTGTGTGTGTGTGTGTGTGTGTGTGTGTGTCCTGGGACAGGCTCTCGCTGTATTGTCAAGTCTAGTCTTGAACTCCTGGGCTCAATTGATCCTCCTACCTCACTTTAGAGTAGCTAGTCACAATTGCAGGTGTATCACTAGACCCAATCACATGCTTAAAACAATACAGTGAGGAGCTGGAGAGATGGCTCAGTGGTTAAAAGCACCAACTGCTCTTCCAGAGGACCTGGGTTCAATTCCCAGCACCCACATGGCAGCTTACAACTAACTGTCTGTAACTCCAGGGTGTAACTCTCACAAAGACATAGATGCAGGCAAAACACCAATGCACATACAATAAAAATAAGTAAATTTAAAAAACACAGCGATTAAGAGACATTCCATGTTTAAGTTACAGAAAACCCAATTTCCAACACCTTTGTATTCTGTGAGCTGAGAGGCAGGGCAGGGCTGGTGAAGTCCTGATGACCTGGTGTCCCATCTCACTCTTGCCCTCTGACTCTGCGCTCCTCCCCGCTCCTACAGAATGCATGCCTCCTCATCCTAACGGGGAGAGAGCCAGGGCTCAGCTGGAGGCTGCATCACTAGAATTGGCAGTCTCATTCCAAGAGCTCAAGCAGATCTCTTTACAAGACTGCAGCATGTGGCCATCCTTGATCAAGAAAAATGTTATATCAATGAATCTGGACCCGAGCCAAATGGCTTCTCTAGATTCACTAGGCAGCCGGCTTCCCAGAAAACACGTGGGCAGGGAGGAGGGAGGCGCAGGTGGAGGTGCCTAAGTGTATCCTTGCACGACTAGCTAAGGGAGGGGTGAACGGCACAGGGCTTCCAATGCACTCACAGCACAGCAACGGATGTGAAGAACAAAGAAACAGAAGGAGGCAGGACTGAGATGAGGTAAGTGATGATAACGATTTTAAAACAAAGGAGGCTGGAGAGATGGCTCAGCCGTATCAAGCACTTGCTGCTCATCCAGGCCCCTCAGGTTCTGTTCCCAGCACCCACCTGGAGGCTCACAACTGTAACACCAGGCTCAGGGAATTCCTCAGTCTCCTCTGGTCCAGGCATGGACATGGTGCACGAACACACACGCAGGCAAAACACTTGTACACATAAAAGAAAATTTCAAAAAATTGTTACAAAAGGGAGAAGCACACACAGGAAACTGAGACAGGAGGATTTCCGCAAGTTCTAGGCCAGCCTGGACTGCAGTGAGACCTTGTCAAAAAAAAAAAAAAAAAAAAAAAAAACAAGAAAGGTGATAGGACAGAG
>NW_026073861.1:0-1767 GCF_014885135.2 Alexandromys fortis
AAGAAGAAGAAGAAGAAGAAGAAGAAGAAGAAGAAGAAGAAGAAGAAGAAGAAGAAGAAGAAGAAGAAGAAGAAGAAGAAGAAGAAGAGGAGCAAAGAAAACCCAAAGAGCTGACAGGACAGTTAAACAACAGGAAGGGTGGGTGGGAGAGGAGGAGCAGAAGGCAGAGAGGAGCTCCTGAGCATTGGTAGTATAGGTCAGCAGACATAGAGCACAAAGTGCATCCTGGCCCAGTGAGTCGGGGATCTAGGAACCCAAGGCACGTTAATCAATGCAAGAAACTTAATCATTTCAGTTCTCTGGGTTTCACCTACAACTCTCATGAAGTTAAGGGTAAGATACAGGGCTTAGTGATAATAGGACATGCCAGATAGCTGAAGCAATCATTATCTGGCACACACATCATCCCCTGAATAATCTTGTAAATATGTCTCCCCTGAGATAAAGGTGGAAATGATTTCCTGGAAGAGAAGAATCTGCCAATTACCCAAATCCCAGCTTTTCAATCAAACTGCATATTCCAATCTTTCTCTCTTCCCAATCTTTCTCTCTTGCTGCTGCCCAATCTTTCTTTCTCCCGTTCCCTTTTCTTCTCCCATCTCAGTTACTCTTCCTCTCCATTGATGTGGGCTACCAGGGATCATCTTTATAAATCCTGAGAGCTGATACTACAGTTTTCCATTGCTTGAATTTAATAAACATGTTATTGGCTTAACGTGGATAAATCTGTAGAAAGTATCAGTTGTACTTTCCCAAGGGTCAGGCAAACGAAGTCTAAGCCCATCCTAAGCATCATCTTCCTACTGAGAAATAGCAGCGCTCAGGTACCTGAGTCACCCTTACTATCTGGTGTTGTGTAGAATGAAATAACCTTCTTCATGTTTTCACATCCCACGTGCTGCTCTCATGTACACAGCTTTCTCCCCTGCTTGCCCACTTGACTCCTGGTATTTGGTTCTGCTATCCCATGCCCTCCTGAGTACCATGAAAGATGAACCTTTGGAATACTATCAACAAATTACACTGAAAGAGATGGTGATTCTCATAAATTTTAATGAATTTATTTTAATGGAGGGAAAAGCATCACACATAACACACTATCAATAGGACAGAAAAAATCAGGCAAACTTTTTATGTCATCTTCAATCTGTGAGGTCCCAGCAAGCTTTCCTTGCATTACTGTCTGCACACTTAAGTCTCTCATTAGCTGTGAATGGGTGTCCAGGAATGTGAGACCTCTCCTCCTTTCAAACTCTCTCCTTTGCTCAAATCTTTTGCTCTGAGGTTATACTATAGTAAGAGCTCCTGACGATCAATATTGAATTTTGATTGGAGAAGAATTTTTTGTCCAGGACACTGGTAGGCAGAGGATGAGGACTTTCTTTCTTACAGCACAGATATAATGAATAGAGTTTGTGACAGGACTCAAAGCACTGAGCACAGCAGGAGTCAGTCCTGGCCATTAGGTGAGCAGGTGTAGTGGGGACAGAACTTCCTTCTAGACAAGACAATAAGGGTGAGAAAAGGGGGCAGGAGCCAAAGCATTTAGGTAATTGGATTACAGCAAGAATGCAGTTCTGAGGAAAGCAGTCAGTAAGGAGGAATGGAATCTCAGTGATGAGTACATTATCTTCACAGAGGTGAGCTGCAATCAGAACTCAGGGTTCATCTCCCCAGTGAGCCTCAGAGCCTTCTCATAGTACAGCAGGGCCTCGGGCATGTTCCCTTTCAGTTTGTGGACTAACCCAAGGAGGCTGGTGCTCTCCA
>NW_026073862.1:0-1762 GCF_014885135.2 Alexandromys fortis
TGAACAGACATTACAAATGTGAGCAGGGACCTCAGGACTCCTCCAGTGTCCACTCGCAAGCTGGACATTACAGAAGTGAGCAGTGAACATCTGGATTCCTCCAGTGTCCACTCACTGGCTGGACATTACATATGTGAGCAGTGAACTTACAGATTTCTCCAATGTGCACTCACTGGCTGGACAGACATTACAGATGTCAGCAGTGAATCTCCAGACAACTCCAATGTCCATTCATTGGCTGGACATACATAACAGTTGTGAGTAGTGAACCTCAAGTCTCCTCCACTGTGCACTCACTGGCTGGACAGACATTACAGATGTCAGCAGTGAACCTCCAGACCCTCCTGTGTCCACAACCGGCTGGACAGTATACATGTGAACAGTGAACTGTAGAAGGAGCGGCAGGGCTGCGTTCCGGCAGCCCTGGCTCCCACATGGCAGGCTTATACCCGAAATAATTACATGGAAACTGTATTCTTTTAAACACTGCCTGGCCTGTTATCTGTACCCTCTTATTTGCTAGCTCTTACATATTAATCTAACCCATTTCTAATAATCTGTGTAGCCCACGAGCTGGCTTACCAGGAAAGATCTTAACCTTGTCTGTCTGGAGTGGGAGAACCATGGCGACTCCCTGACTAAGCTTCTTTCTCCCAGCATTCTCTTCTGTTTACTCCACCCACCTATGTTCTAACCAATAAAATGGGCCAAGGCAGTTTCTTTATTATAATTAACGAATGTCCTTCATCCATCAGTGAACCTCCAGTGTTCACTGACTGGCTGGACATTACAGATGTGAGCAATGAACCTCCAGATTCCTCCAGTGTCCAATCACTGGCTGGAGAGACAATGCAGATGTGAGCAGTGAACCTCCAGACTAATCTACTTTCCACTGCCAGGCTGAACAGACATTACAAATGTGAGCAGTGTCCTCAGGACTCCTCCAGTGTCCACTTATAAGCTGGACATTACAGAAGTGAGTAGTGAACATCCGGAATCCTCCAGTGTCCACTCACTGGATGGACAGGCATTACAGATATTAGCAATGAAACTCCAGACTCCTCCAGTGTCTACTTACTTTCTGGACTGACATTTCTGATATGAGCAGTGAAACTTTAAACTTTTCCCGTGTCTACTCACTGGCTGGACAGACATTATAGATGTGAATAGTGAACCTTCAGACTCTCCTGTTCCACAAACCGGCTGGATATAACTCATGTGAGCAGTGAACCTCCAGTGTTCACTCACTGCCTGGACATTACAGATGTGAGCAGTGAAGCTCCAGACCCTTCAAGTGTCCACTCACTTGCTGAAAACATTTAAGACATGAGCAGGTAACCTCCAGACTTCTCCAGTGTCCATTGACATGCTGGACAGATATTACAGGTGTGAGCAGTGAACCTCCAGGCTCCTCCAGTGTCCACTCACTGGCTGGACACACATTACAGATGTGAGCAGTGAACTCAGGACACATCCAGTGTCCACTCATAAGCTGGACATTTCGGAAGTGAGCAGTGAACATCCGGACTCCTCCAGTGTCCAATCACTGGATGGACAGACATTACAGATGTGAGCAGTAAACCTCCAGACTCCTCCAATGTCTACTCACTGGCATGACAGACATTGCAGATGTGAGCAATGAACCTCCAGAATAATCTACTGTCCATTCACGGGCTGAACAGACATTACAAATGTGAGCAGGGACCTCAGGACTCCTCCAGTGTCCACTCGCAAGCTGGACATTACAGAAGTGAGCAGTGAA
>NW_026073864.1:0-1769 GCF_014885135.2 Alexandromys fortis
CTCTCTCTCTCTCTCTCTCTCTCTCTCTCTCTCTCTCTCTTTCTCCCTCCTCCTCTCTCTCTCTTTCTCCCTTTCTTATTTTGCTAATGCCTGAGTATATTTCCTTGATCTTTTTCTCTATCTCTGTTCTTTCTGCTGCTTGGTCTATCTACTGTTGATTCTTTCTATTATGTCTTTGTTTGATTTTTTTGGAATGTTCCATGCCAACATATATCTCGTTGTCTTCCCCAAAATCTTAATTTCCTGCCTATGTTCCCTGATCTCTCATTCATGTCTCTGAATTTAAGATGTATGTTGCTGATCTCCTTGATCTGTTTTTCTGGCTTTCTTTTCCCAGTCCTGAACTGATTTTTTTTACTCCATTATTATCCTTGTTTTCATTGTATTTTAAGTCATTGATTATTTTCAGAAGTCTACTAGGTAGTATTTATTTGGCAGTTTGCTCTTTTCAAGATCTTTGAAAAAAATGAAGAGTAACAACCCTTTGGAAAGTGTTGCCTTGCCTTGTCATGGTTTTATACTCTCATGTGTACTCCTGTCTGTTTGACTCTCTCTTCACATTTACTTGGAGGTCTTGATTAGACCACTCTTGGGTTCTGTTATTGGTACCACAGAAAGAGTACAAACCATAAGTCTATGCCTTCAACAAGGTAAACTTAACAGTTGTGCTATTTTAGTTTAGTTTTTTTTTGATCTTTTACTAGCATATATTAATTGTGCAAAGTAGGAGGTTCCATTAAGATATTTCTATGTATGCATATTATGTACTTAGATCATATTTACTCCTCCAGCTTTCTCATCTCCCTCCTCCCCTTCCATATTCTTTAGAGCTCTTTTAGGTTCTTGTCCATTTTTCTTCTCTGTAGCTTCCACACATGAGAGAAAACTCACAATAAGTATGTTACTTGAGGTGATTATGTTTTTTATATGGAAAATTTCTGAACAACAATCACTTTCTAATTATAGAACACTCAGACTTTTCTAGTCTTTAGCCAAAGCAGGTGTTCCCAAAAATGACTGCAACTTCTTCGACAGACAGAACTAACATCTTTGTGTGAAGACAGAAATTAAAAATCAGCACAGCTATGAGTTTGTTTGCTTTCCAACCCCCACTCCCAACTTACAAAGTGATCCTCGGGATGTGTTTCTTCACTTCCTGGGTGTGAGCACTTCTTTCAGCTCTCTATGCCTCTAGGGCAAACCAAGCAAGGATCTGGGTTACCAAGAACTGCTTGAGTCAGCTGGGATCCAAGCAGACTGCCTTCTCTGCGGAACCCAGGAAGCACAGAGGGGCAGCAGTGCAGCATGGGAATTCTTGTGTGCTCTGATGATGCATGTTGAATAGTAAGACTATACCTATGTTCAGCAAGTCCGGTTTTATCCCAGGCTTTTTCAGACCCAGGCCAGCTGGCCTTGGTGAGTTCCCTATAGAACATCCCCATTGTCTCAGTGTGTGGGTGCATCCCTCGCGGTCCTGAGTTCCTTGCTCGTACTAGAATGGATGGGAGCCTTGCCCTCTTTGGACACTCAATGCATTAGGCAAGGTTGGGAAATGAGGACTGAGGATCTTAGCCAGCACCACTGGTTGGAGACTTGCCATATCCCCCACCCCCAAATCTCTCCATATCTTTCAGAGGATCTAAGTGGCCTAGAAGCTGTGAGAACCAGAAAATGGGGTCAGGAGACCTGCATTCTGAGAGAATAGCATGCTATATGACCTTGAGCGCCCATTTTCTCATCCAGCTACAATAGTCAGGAGCTAGTTTGTA
>NW_026073865.1:0-1770 GCF_014885135.2 Alexandromys fortis
AGAGAAAGAGAGAGAGAGAGAGAGAGAGAGAGAGAGAGAGAGAGAGAGCATTTTAGTCTAGCTATAAGAATGATTGTTTCATCATTTGGTATTAACATGCTAATATCTCTAATTTCATTTGGTCTATGTACATTAGCCTCATGTACTCATGATGATATTCTGAGTGGAAGTGCTGAATGCAAGAGAATTATTTTTCTCACATGTGTATTAATATTTAACCTTCCTCACAGAATCACTACTGTGAGGTCCAGTGCTGCAATCTGCAGTTGAAATAGTGATTACTGAAAGGATATGAAATTGGACTGTTGAGACAGGTAGGGTATAAGTATTTTATAAGATTGGACTGTTGAGACAGGTAGGGTATAAGTATTTTATAAGATTTGACTGCATTTTTGAAAGTGAAAAAAAAGTCCCATTGAAACAATGGATGGTTGTTGAGAGGAGCTGCAGGCCGCTTCCCTGACACCCCAGCTCCCGGCCGTCAGCTAGCTCTAGCTTATGCCCTGAAATAATTACACGAAAACTGTATTCTTTTAAACACTGCCTGGCCCATTACTTTCAGCCTCTTAACCCATTTCTAATAATCTATGTAGCACCACGAGGTGCACTTACCAGGAAAGATCTTAACCTGCATCTGTCTGGAGTGGGAGAACCATGGCGACTCCCTGACTCAGCTTCTTTTTCCCAGCATTCTGTTCTGTTTACTCCGCCTACCTAATTTTATGTCCTATTAAAGGGCCAAGACAGTCTTTTTATTTAACCAATGAAATTAACAAAAAACAGAAGACTCTTCCCCATCAGATGGTCATCCATAGTTCATACCTAAACAGCAAACTGAACTAAATACATACTCTATGACTCAAAATACTACAAAATAATGTAGGACAGGTTGCATATTATGGTATAAATGTGTAAGTATTTATATATGTTTTTATAAAAAAAATGCTTCCCGGACTTTGAAGCTTGTCCACTGGACTTTGATTTTGACTTGCCCATCTGAAGCTGTGGATCCTGCAGCTAAAGAGATGAAAGGTGAGGCTGTCTGGAGGTGTGTGTGTCTGGAGGTGTGTGTGTCTGGAGGTGTGTGTGTCTGGAAGTGTGTCTGGAGGTGTATCTGTCTGGGGGTGTGTCTGGAGGTGTGTGTGGTGTGTCTGGAGGTATGTCTGGAGGTGTGTCTGGAGGTGTGTCTGTCAGGAGTATGTGTCTTGAGGTGTGTGTGTCTGGAGATGTGTCTGGAGGTGTATCTGTCTGGAGGTGTGTCTAGAGGTGTGTGTAGTGTGTCTGGAGGTGTGTCTGTCTGGAGGTGTGTGTCTGGAGGTGCCTGTGTCTGGTGGCATGTGTCTGGAGGTGTGTCTGGAGGTGCCTGTGTCTGGAGGTATGTGTGCCTGGAGGTGTGTCTGGTGTGTCTGCCTGGAGGTGTGTATCTGGAGGTGCATGTGTCTAAAGGTATGTGTGTCTGGAGGTGTGTCTAGTGTGTCTGGAGGAAGTGTGTTTGTAGTAGGTGCTGGTGAAACATCCTCTATGATTTGAAGTACTGCCCACTGAGTTTTATACTGTGCACTTCTCAGTTCTAAAGCACCTTACACAACCACCTGCAATGTGGGAAGTGAAATCAATTTCTAACTTAATGGAATCCTGATGGGGATAGCAGGTCCTCAACTCCAGTACTTAGTGTTTTCAAGAGCAGCCATATTTCAGATCAATTTTTCTTATAATAAAAATAAACTTATATAGGTATAAAACTAATTTTTTAAAAAATATCTTTTTTTT
>NW_026073866.1:0-1741 GCF_014885135.2 Alexandromys fortis
CCCTCCCTCCTCCTCTTCCCTCCCTTTCTTTCTCTAAGATAGAGACTATGTAGTCCTAGTTGGCCTGGAACTATGTAGCCCAGGCTGATGTCAAACTTTTGGCTAATTCCCTGCCTCAAACTCTGAGCTCTATTTAGACATCCCAGGTTTGTGCCACTATTTCTTTTTCCTTCTTCTTTTTTTTTCTTTTGGTTTTTTGAGACAGGATTTCTCTGTGTAGCCCTGACTATCCTGGAACTCAATCTGTAGACCAGGCTGGCCTCAAACTCAGAGCTCTTCCTGTCTCTGCCTCCTGAGTGCTGGGATTAAAGACATGTGCCACCACATCCAACATGCCATTATTTCTTAACACCTTCTCACCACGTGCTTTGACAATTAATTTTTAAAATATGAGTTGGTTTTTCTTTTTGGTGACTACCACGTGACACCAGATAAGAAACTTCAATGAAGGCCAGATATCTTACATAATTTTAAGGAGAACAAACTTCTTCCTTTTGCCCATATGGCCTATCACTCTATCAAAGTTGAAAATAAAACTGGTCTACCAAGATTTGTTCTTTATAAAATTATGCATAATGTTCCCCAATACCTTCTGTTCTTTTAGGTAATTGCCAAATAATTTACTTAATTTGTTATAGTTTTGATCAAACATTATGCAAAAATTAAGTTGACCATAGCATTTCCAAAGCTATCTTTTCCACTTAAAAAAAATTCTTACTCTGCCATAAGATACCCCTGCCCAACATGATACCTCGAAAATAAAGGCTTACAGTTTGCCACTGGGTTCTTAAACCTCACGCTTGCATAGAGAATTCAAAGCATGACCCATGGCCCTGTGGTCACAGCAGTTAGATTCTCCTTCACTTAGAAAAAAACAAAGAACGCTAGCAAGCAGCACAGGCCCCGTAAGCAAAACTGATGTGTAATTAACCTTTTTGTTTCTTGCACATCAAAGATGCCATGAAACACATGTTCTGCTTCCAAGAATCATTTAAAATATGCAGTGTCTGACAGCCATCTGGAAGAAGATGCTAAAAGTCAAAGAAATTGGGTTTTGAGGGTTTTTTTTTTTTTGGTTGTTGTTTTGAGATACTGTAGCCTAGGCTAGCCTAAGAGTCCCATCATTCCTGTTGCCTGGGGCCCCCCCAACACTGTGATGATAGGCACGAGCCCTAATGTTGCCTTCCCAAAGTCACTACTTCCCCTTGAGACTAAAAGCCACACTGGCAGGTCACACGCAGACACACTGGAGAAAGTCACCTGCAGCAGGGGAACAAGTCACTTGTTTGGCACAGTGAAGGAACACTGCCAGTTTTTCACAGTGTGAACTCAAGAACTTTTCAAAGTCCAAAATGAGATATGGACCATGAGCAGCCTTTGTTGAGGTACAGGAAGTGGGACAAAATGCAATTGCTTGTAAGAATAAGAAGAGCACAGGCAAGGTGACAGGACCCAGGTATGGCCATCACTTGAACTGCCAAGTAAGAAAGCAGTGGGCTGAGACAAGACTCTCTGGGCTTTATTCATTCCTTTATCCAAGATGTCTGGCTTTACCCTTCAGTGACTCTTGAGCTAACTTTATGAAAGAGTATCAAGAACAATACTTTTAGCCGGGCGATGGTGGCGCACGCCTTTAATCCCAGCACTCGGGAGGCAGAGGCAGGCGGATCTCTGTGAGTTCGAGACCAGCCTGGTCTACAGAGCTAGTTCCAGGACAGGCTCCAAAGCCACAGAGAAACCC
>NW_026073867.1:0-1762 GCF_014885135.2 Alexandromys fortis
ACTGTCACTAAGACAAAAAGGCAACCCACTGACTGGGAGAAGATCTTCACCAATCCCGCAACTGACAAAGGTCTGATCTCCAAAATATATAAAGAATTCATAGAAGGTGTTAAAGCTTGGGAAATCACACATGTGACTACTGAGGACATGGACGTCATTTCTATAACCAAGTCTTGGAATCATTGAAGAGTTTTACATAAAATGACACCAGGAAAATAACAAATTCAAGACCCAATCCATCACTATCTGCGAACCTCAATAATCACGATGTCATGGTTACATAGACATTAGTTCACGAATGAGGGAGAGGCCAAGCATGAAAAGGCCAACGTGGCAAGTAGCCTGGCACCGATGGAGCTGAAGATTCCAGAGATTATTTCTAACTATATGATGGAGATGCCCTAAAGGCCTGGCCCATTTTCCCTATGCCCCTGCCCTCCAGTCCAGTCCTGTGGTTCCAAGCACCTGACTGGCGGCCAATATGGAGCTGAGAGAGGGGTGGTTTGGGGCCGACTTGATGTCCACCCCGGCACCTAGCACAACACTTGTCATTTAATGTCCTCAGTGAAACCCTACTGATAGCCAGCTCTTTGCTGACCTCCCCTTTCACGAGAATGGCCCTCACTCCAGCTCTCCCCATCGCCACGCCTGGCTCATCTCTAGAACCCTTGCCTCATTCTATTTTTTTTTTCTCAAGTGAATTAGGCAATCCCATCTTTATTAACTATGATTTCTACAAGGCATATCAATGCTTTTAGAAACAAGGTTAGAGATAGAGACATATATCAAAATTGGTTTCTCTGGATCTGTGGTTCTCAACCTCTGGGTATGACCCCTTTGGGGAGGGGTCAAACAACCCTTTCACAGGGATTGCATATCAGGCATCCTGCATACCAGATATTTACATTACCATTCACAACAGCAACAAAATCACAGCTATGAAGAAGAAATGGAATAATTTTGTGGCTGGGGTCACCACCACATCAGGAACTGTATTAAAGGGTCACAGCGTTAGGAAGGTTGAGAACCACTAGTCTAGATTTTAAAAAGTAGAGATGCAGAGATACCATGAATGCCAGAATAAGTATAGCTTTAATTTTTTTTTTAAAGAGCATCTGTGAAGGACGCTTAAAAGAAATCCCACACTAGCTCAGAACTGAGAATAATAGAGAGTTATTAACGGTAGACTTGCAAAACATGATCCTCTGTTGGGAAGGAGAACAGCAACTGAATCCCGAAAGGGCTGGATGCGTGCTTCACGTGGGCATAAATACAAGAGGCCACGCCCAAGTGGGCGGGTAACTCAAAGGCTAGTGCTGGTAGGAATTCCTACAGCGTATCTGTGATTGGGAGAGTATGTTGCTGGCTCCGATCTGCCTAGTCTCTTGGCCTAAAGCACTCACAACATAACAGCAAACATGTCACCTAATTTCCAAGTACTCCCAGTAAACGCAGGTCCCTTCCGTTGCTGCTCTCACTGTATGGGTGAGAAATCAATAGCTCCGTGGACAAGACTCTTGTGTGGTAACACCTACACTAAGGATTCAGCTCCCTGAGGCTAGAAGCCATGCACAGCGTCATAGAGGTCTGACTGACCCTCATTCTCAGGCTGCCACCATAGGCCCTTCCCTGGTAACATGCTAACACAGCATGACCAGAAGCAGCTTACACACACACACACACACACACACACACACACACACACACACACACCAATTATAAGTCAATCCAAAAACAAACTCATTATTTTTGGCTTATGATT
>NW_026073868.1:0-1754 GCF_014885135.2 Alexandromys fortis
GGGGAAGAGACAGAAATCTTTAATTAATTAATAAAGAAATAAATAAATTAAAAAAAAGAAAATAGGATCGTAAGAATGTACCTATCTCAAAGGATTATTGCATAGATTAAATAAAATAATACATTGGCCTACTTATCCAGTTATTGACGCACTATTCTCTTGCTCTTACAAGCCAAGCTTGAAATCATCTCTTTTCTTTATGGAAATAAAGGGCTTTTCATGTTTTTCTAGAATGGTTTAAAATGATTGCTTATCTATATATACACGTATGTATGTATGTATTTAGATTATAGGTAAGCATATATGCATACATATGTGTGTTTCCATGTATATAGGATATATATATATATAAATTATGAGAAATGATGGATGAAGTAGGACTTTGTGGGTAGATGTGGGGCCGTAGCCACAATGTATAATCATGCCGTTTCAAAGGGAAATGTCATCCAATTTCAGGCTGCCTTCGGAAATTAAATTTATAAATGGACTCCCTTATGGGTTCCAGATCCCTTGTGGTTTTCAGTGGAAATCTGCTAGCATGGAGAAAATAGAAGAAAGAAAGCCTTAAAAATCTACCAGAATGTGAGGACAAATCATGGTTGTCGCTTTCTTTCTTTATTGTAGAGATGCCCATAGTTTGTGGTTAATTTTTTCAGTAATTGTAAATCAGTGTGTGTGATGAAAATATTACAGATCAATATTTCTTCCTGCTCACCTCAACTAATAAAGTACAAGGTTATATGTCACATCACCTAAATCCTCTCCTGTTTAGGAAATATCTTGAGGTCACCCAAGGGTACCAGAGAAGGGAGGTGGTTCTTGAGTTTCTTAAGTGATTGTTGTCTTAAAACATTCTGAATCATGATTTGCATCTCTTTCCCAGGTGATGAGCTTGTCACCTGCTCCCTTGTCTCTGCTAATCAAGGCAGCGCCTATCCTGACAGAGGAGATGTATGGAGACATCCAGCCCGCTGCCTGGGAACTGCTGCTCAGCATGGACGAGCACATGGCAGGAGCGGCAGGTAAAGAAACACTGCCTGAGGGCTGGAGAGATGGCTCAGTGGTTAAGAGCATTGCCTGCTCTTCCAAAGGCCCTGAGTTCAATTCCCAGCAACCACATGGTGGCTCACAACCATCTGTAATGGGGTCTGGTGCCCTCTTCTGGCCTGCAGGCACACATGCCAGATAGAATATTGTATATATAATGAATAAATATTTTAAAAAAAAAAAAAGAAACACTGCCTGAGCTCCGGCTCCTGTGCCTCTCATGACCACAGCTATGGAACAGAAAAAGAGGCACCTTCGGTTCTACGTCAGGATGTTGGAAGTTTCTAGACCTCCAGAGAGTGGTGTACTTCTGAGGAAAGCAGATCCACGTTTTCAGGGTTTCCCTTAAATTGTGGTTATATGGTTTGAGATCCTCGGACCGCTCTCAGCATATTAGTGTTCTGTGACTAAATGGAATACTTTGGGGCTGGAAGCGCACTTCAGTTGGTAGAATGCTTGATCATTCTGCACAAATCTTGTGCTGGGTCCTCAGTGCCACATAAAGCCAGGCAAGGGAGCACATGCTTGTACCGTCTCCATTCAGGAGCAGGGGGCGGGGACGGCAGGAGGAACAGAAGTTCAGCATCATCCTTGGATGCCTAGTGAGTTCAGTGTCTTCTAGGGCTACATGAGACCCTGCTCCAAAATAAACAAATAGCTGAGAGAGAGAGAGAGAGAGAGAGAGAGAGAGAGAGAGAGAGAGAGAG
>NW_026073869.1:0-1729 GCF_014885135.2 Alexandromys fortis
CTTGCCAATGGTGACTCTCGGCAAGCAGCAGCAAAGCAATATCCTCAGAGAGAGGCTCTCCTTCCTGAGAACTGTGGACAAGTCCAATAGCAAAAGCACACAGTAATCAAGAGACAGTTGGCCACAGAAATCGAACAAAGCTTGAGAGCTGCACTTGGAATGGATGTCCTCGGGCCTGCATGGGCCAGTCCCGAGCTGTCTCAGCTGGTGGTTCTTTGTGCACTAGCCAGGCAAACATTCAAGCTTTCTGAATGAGTTAGGCACCTTGGACCCTCTCTTCTTCATTAGTGTACAGAGTACTAGGTAATCTGTTGCCCACTGTCAGTGACCAGGACATGGATTATTGAAGAGGCAGCGTGATTGGGAAGGCAAAGGGTGCTTGAGAGACTTTGCTTTCGGGTTCCTGTTACACAAGTCTGGGCCCACTGTCAGTAGGTCATCAGTGTTGCAGTTAGGTCCCTTTGAGCCTCATAACTGAATGAGAAAGTGTGATCCAGGAGTTTGCTTCTCACAGACTGGGAAGCACAATCACTGGTTGTGCTAGGGAAAGAATAAGTAATAGTGCTTGAATAGAGAGAGGATGTCTGGAACTGATACTACAAATGGTATTCTGTATTTTAAGGATGGCCTATCCTGGGATTTTCTTGTACATTGGTGACAACTTCTGTGAACGTTATCCTGTATGCTGATATGCATCTCTAGGCTGCTTAATAGTAGTTAACTGCAGTGCTATTATTATATAAATTTTAGCATGTATGTATGTATATGTATACACACATATACATATATATGTAAATAAGGATAAGAAAAATAATCTTATAGTACAAAAGCAAGATTTTTTCAAAAATGCTTTTATCTGCTTTTGGTTAAGTTCACCAATTCAGAACAGAGACACAGTTGGACTCCCTAATGTAGCCCTTATGGCCTTAAGCAATTGCTTTGTCTTGCTTTACATGTTGGGTGCTATAACATTTACATATTTATGGTTTTGGAAGGTCATATAATTTCCCTGAAGTCACAATATGACTAATGACTCATATCAGTGGCCCTGCATGGGCCATTCACTTCCATTCTAATGATGAAGGTGAAGTATAGTTACACAGAATGATTTTGGAAACCCTTAGGGAAGTTGATTCTTTGAAAGGTCATGTTTGTTGAGTAGTTGATATACTGAGAAGTGTAAATCTGAGGATATGGATGAAGGCATTATCTTACTGATAGAGAAATTTGCTTTGCTTGTTGCTTTTTCCATACTTTGAGCACTTTTTGTTCTTGCTGGATGAAAGGCTTTTGTTTCTTTATGTCAGCGCTATATCTGATTTTTGTGAAGAATAGCTCTCTCCCTTTGGCTACATAGACAATATGGCTTCAGAAGCATTGGGGGCACTTTTCTATCATCTAATTATCTTCCTGTGCCATTGTCTTAGTGATTTGGCACATGCTTTCTCTTTGGAAATTTTGAAAATTTCATCACTCCCTTTCTTTAGCCCTAATTTACCTCACTAATTTCATTTTGAAAGATATATATCTCTGGGAATTTTATCGTTCACTGTGTTTATTTACATACTAGCACATATCCTAACTCTCGTATACCTTTCAACCATTTATCTGAATTTTCTGTTGGTCCCTTGAGGTCCTTGGAGACATTGAATTTACACACCAGCATAATGCTTCTAGGTATGAAAAACTTAGTGTAGGCCACAATTCATAAAGAATTATGAATATCAAT
>NW_026073870.1:0-1710 GCF_014885135.2 Alexandromys fortis
TAAGAATTATAGTTACAGTATTTATATATACTTTATCTTTTATTATAACTAAGGAAAACTATAACTATAAATTCTTCAATGCCATCAAAAACTCCAGAAGGATATAATATTACCTAAGTAAACAGAAAGTACATTGTAATCAACTTCCAGAACTCTTGAAATGACAGAGACATCTTGCTGCCTTGACAGTCACCCAAAGTTCATCTGTACTGTTGGGGCATCCATCTGCAGCCTACAGGCCCATAGTATCCAGCAGACTTTCCCATGAAGCAGGAAATTTCAAAAACAGTTTCACTAAATTGGCAGTTTGTCAGTCACTTTCTTTTGTGTCTTCCAGAATATCTAGCAGACTCTTTTATGAAGCAGGAACCCCAAAGGACTGTCTCATCTTTAGGTAAGTTCAATGGTCATTTCTTTGCTGAAGGCCAGGCCACCTGAGCTCAACACATGTCTTGTTGAGAGCTGTCAGCGCCCAGTAGGATATTTTTTTCCCAAGAGATGTTTTGTATGTTCAAGAGGGGATGTGCCTTGAGGAACAGTAGGAGTAAGGACTCACACTGGTGTCAGCTTCATCAGTAGCTTGAGCAGAGGTGGAGTTGCTATTTTAGCAATTAGAACAAAGACATCGAGTCTGGTGGTGGTAGCACACACTTTTAATCCCAGGACTTGAGAGGCAAAGGCAGGTGGATCTCTATGAGTTTGAGGCCAGCCTTGTCTACAAAGCAAGTTCCAGGACAGCCAAGGCTAAACAGAGAAACCCTGTCTCCTAAAGCTAAAAGCCAAAACCCAACCCTCCAAAGACATGGGAAGCTCTTTCCCTTTTCAGCCCACCCTTCACTGCCCATAGCTTTCACCCAGGGGTCAGTTCCCAGGTGGCACAGCAGAATTGAGCCTATGTGATGAGTGCCCCTCTCCATCCACATTCTTCGTCTTATCCATCAGCTCAGAGGCAGGTCTGCTCTGTGGTCCACCTTGCTGCGCTAAGCCTTCCTCTTTCTGCCTCAGAAAAGTTCTCTCAAAGCCTCCTATGGTGCCTCCACCTCATGCACAACACTCTAAAGCACCCTCGAACTCAAGGGCAGTCTCTCTAAGCACCGTGCCTCACTGTTTGTCTGTCTAACACCCAGCCTCTTTATCCAAAGTCCTTGCGGTAAATTCCTTCCCCACCCCTCACATCCACCAACCTGCAAGCTACAGGGTCTGGAAGTGAGCATGTACTCTTGTTTGACCAATCAGTGTTTTCCTTTGGAGCATTGCTGTGAGGAATAACGCAGAGAAGTGAGGGGTCCATAGCTGGGCAGCATTCGGGGAGCAGCTCGGGCTCAGCCTTCTGTGGAGTCTGAGGCCATGCTCTCAAACTGGCCTTCGTGCTCCTGGCTCTGAGCTCTTTGGAGGATGAACGTGAGTTATCTGTGGGAGAAGACACTTCTGTTGTTCAGAATTTAGACTGAAATGGAATTGACTAGATTACAGGAGGGTGATGAAGAGCATCTTTGTGGTCCTTTTTTCTCACCTCATTCCTATTGACATTAGCTTTCCCACCTCCAGCGATCTTATGCTGCCCTTACTGCCCAGCGCTCTCTCTCTCTCTCTCTCTCTCTCTCTCTCTCTCTCTTTGATTTTTTGAGACAGGGTTTCTCTGTGGCTTTGGAGCCTGTCCTGGAACTAGCTCTGTAGACCAGGCTGGTCTCGAACTCACAGAGATCCGCC
>NW_026073871.1:0-1766 GCF_014885135.2 Alexandromys fortis
ACTGTCACTAAGACAAAAAGGCAACCCACTGACTGGGAGAAGATCTTCACCAATCCCGCAACTGACAAAGGTCTGATCTCCAAAATATATAAAGAATTCATAGAAGGTGTTAAAGCTTGGGAAATCACACATGTGACTACTGAGGACATGGACGTCATTTCTATAACCAAGTCTTGGAATCATTGAAGAGTTTTACATAAAATGACACCAGGAAAATAACAAATTCAAGACCCAATCCATCACTATCTGCGAACCTCAATAATCACGATGTCATGGTTACATAGACATTAGTTCACGAATGAGGGAGAGGCCAAGCATGAAAAGGCCAACGTGGCAAGTAGCCTGGCACCGATGGAGCTGAAGATTCCAGAGATTATTTCTAACTATATGATGGAGATGCCCTAAAGGCCTGGCCCATTTTCCCTATGCCCCTGCCCTCCAGTCCAGTCCTGTGGTTCCAAGCACCTGACTGGCGGCCAATATGGAGCTGAGAGAGGGGTGGTTTGGGGCCGACTTGATGTCCACCCCGGCACCTAGCACAACACTTGTCATTTAATGTCCTCAGTGAAACCCTACTGATAGCCAGCTCTTTGCTGACCTCCCCTTTCACGAGAATGGCCCTCACTCCAGCTCTCCCCATCGCCACGCCTGGCTCATCTCTAGAACCCTTGCCTCATTCTATTTTTTTTTTCTCAAGTGAATTAGGCAATCCCATCTTTATTAACTATGATTTCTACAAGGCATATCAATGCTTTTAGAAACAAGGTTAGAGATAGAGACATATATCAAAATTGGTTTCTCTGGATCTGTGGTTCTCAACCTCTGGGTATGACCCCTTTGGGGAGGGGTCAAACAACCCTTTCACAGGGATTGCATATCAGGCATCCTGCATACCAGATATTTACATTACCATTCACAACAGCAACAAAATCACAGCTATGAAGAAGAAATGGAATAATTTTGTGGCTGGGGTCACCACCACATCAGGAACTGTATTAAAGGGTCACAGCGTTAGGAAGGTTGAGAACCACTAGTCTAGATTTTAAAAAGTAGAGATGCAGAGATACCATGAATGCCAGAATAAGTATAGCTTTAATTTTTTTTTTAAAGAGCATCTGTGAAGGACGCTTAAAAGAAATCCCACACTAGCTCAGAACTGAGAATAATAGAGAGTTATTAACGGTAGACTTGCAAAACATGATCCTCTGTTGGGAAGGAGAACAGCAACTGAATCCCGAAAGGGCTGGATGCGTGCTTCACGTGGGCATAAATACAAGAGGCCACGCCCAAGTGGGCGGGTAACTCAAAGGCTAGTGCTGGTAGGAATTCCTACAGCGTATCTGTGATTGGGAGAGTATGTTGCTGGCTCCGATCTGCCTAGTCTCTTGGCCTAAAGCACTCACAACATAACAGCAAACATGTCACCTAATTTCCAAGTACTCCCAGTAAACGCAGGTCCCTTCCGTTGCTGCTCTCACTGTATGGGTGAGAAATCAATAGCTCCGTGGACAAGACTCTTGTGTGGTAACACCTACACTAAGGATTCAGCTCCCTGAGGCTAGAAGCCATGCACAGCGTCATAGAGGTCTGACTGACCCTCATTCTCAGGCTGCCACCATAGGCCCTTCCCTGGTAACATGCTAACACAGCATGACCAGAAGCAGCTTACACACACACACACACACACACACACACACACACACACACACACACACACCAATTATAAGTCAATCCAAAAACAAACTCATTATTTTTGGCTTATGATT
>NW_026073872.1:0-1698 GCF_014885135.2 Alexandromys fortis
GATTTTGAAAGTTTTGATGGCTGAAGAGCAAGAGACTGCTGCTGGGAGATATGGCATAGAAGGAGAGACTGATAAAATATGCCAACCTAAAATTTTAAAAAATACGTTAACTGTAAAACAGAAGTCAAAAATATATTTGCAAACTGGAGTTTAAAAGATGCATTGCTTTTAGAAGCAGTTTTGCTAGTTTCTACAGGAACAATTGGCTAGAGATTCCTTCCAGGTTAAGATCAAGGGAGATCTCGTGAACCTTGCAGGAGATATCTATTAACAAAGGGTATAACTGGCTGTTCCAGGGTTTGGCCATTGCCTCTTATTTTCTCAGGGTGCCCATAACATCACTAGTTCCCATCAATCAGCAGCAATTATTCTAGAGACCTACACCCAAATTGCCAGAACATTATATATAATTTTTTTTATTTAAGAGAGGGTTGATTATAAATTGTTATTGGTCATAGTCAATCTCTTTCCAAAAGAAGAAAGGGGAATATAATGTAGAAATGTATTGTGTAGAAATGATGGGAGGAAATGGTAGATTTTATTCAAAAAGTCAGCTGTTAATCTCAAAATATTTTACAATGGTATGAATTTTAGTCTGTTGATATAAATTTAAAGTCAATTTTGTTGTAATTTATGTATATTTATATTTGTGTTTAAGGTATTGTGTTTATGTAGCTCATTTAAAAATGTAATATATAATTAAAATACGGATTAATAGTTATCTAGTATAATCAAACTTATAGTCATATTAGTTAGGTTTTTGAGGTATACAAAGAAATAGTTTAATTAGATAGGTAATATTCGAACACTTGAAACATCTACAGAACATGACATTAAAATGCTTTAAGAACTAAGACTTTTCTCAACAGTGAGACAAATCTGCTCCTGGTAGTAACAATTGCTTCAAATAGGATGATGGATGTCAGACAAACTCCTTATGGAATTTGTTTTCAATGTGGCAAAACTAGTCATTTAAACAAGAAACTGCTCTTGCCTGGACTGATGAGGGTATGTTGTATAACTGGGCACACAGGACCCACAGGGAGGTGCCTGCTAAACTTTGTCTAAATAAGGTAGCATGGTCCTTCAGGTTCTAATTTCGCAGAAGAAACTGCGAAATATTCTGCAGGACTCAGGATAAAATGACTGATGAACTTTGTCAATATAGGCAAGATAGTCCTTCAAATTTCCTACTTTGCTTAAAAGTATGTCTGTAAACTGAAGTTCGATACCCATATCACAAAAGAATGTTGGGTCCAGGCAACCATGTTATTACTAGAAGTTTGGAAGTTGCTTACAATGCACTTTCTGTTTATTCAGGTAATATTCTATCCTTCTGGGGCCTCTGATGAAGTTGAAGACTAGATAGTTATAATTGTAGTCTTCTGTACTTACGATAAAAGATAAATTAGATATGAAACTTTAGAATCATGGAGGTAGGATAGATGATAGAACATTTTCTTTAATTTTGCCAAATACAAAAAGACTGACTATTGTAACTGATTTTTGTTTGAAAATTGTTTTGTTACCTGTAATTTTACTATGTAAAAATGAAAATGTTCCTTTTTTTTTTAGTTTTATGGAGATTCATTTAATCTCCATATCATGCTAGGTCACTTTTTCTTTCTTTCTTTTTTTTTTGACAATTTTTTTCTTTTTTATTATTTTTTCCTTAAAGCAGCCCACACTGGGTAGATT
>NW_026073873.1:0-1786 GCF_014885135.2 Alexandromys fortis
GTGTGTGTGTGTGTGTGTGTGTGTGTGTGTGAGAGAGAGAGAGAGAGAGAGAGAGAGAGAGAGAGAGAGAGAGAGCAAGAGAATAAGAGAGATCACATTATCAGTTGAATAGTCGAAAGAAAATTTTGAAAAACAGTAAGCTTTATCTTTAAAGTAAAAATGTCCTTTTATTTTCTGACGAGAGCTATATGAGACTGCCAGTACTTCTTTGGGTCTTTAGGAGCATTATATCTTTTCGCTATTATTTTATTTTTCTGTTCTTCGTGATTTTTATATATAATTCTTAAGTATACAAAACACTGAACCCCTCTATTCTGCTAAATTTAACTCTCATAGAATAGAAATTAAAGTTTGAAAGGTACTCAAATGATCATATTAAAAAGTTATCTGTATATTGAATTTCAACAAGTAGATGTTATTTATAAAGGCTGAGAAATACACAGTTCTATCACCAATTAAAGAAATATTTACAAGTTTGATGTAATGTTCTTCACAGTAAAATAAGGTGTTTCGTCCATGTTCATGAATTTATATTACTAGTGTATAAAATAATTTAGAGGATTCTTCTTAAATTGATTTCTAAAAATTAAAGATTCATCATTAACGTGTAATTTCCACATTTTAGGTAATACTGATAATTTTATTCTCTCACATTGTATTAAATTATTTAAAACTGATAATTTTATACTTTTGCTTATATTCTTTCACTTGTTCTGAAAATACAGGAATTTCTTCATCCCACTGTTATTAAGCAGAAAATATAAACTGGTTATTGCTTTTTGAGATGTATAGCTTTTCTGAAGAATTAATACTTAGTTTCTGCAACAACAAATTGATTTGAATGAATAGTTTTTGAAAGTGTAATTAAGGATTGATCTCACCTGATAAATATAGGTTTTAATTCAGTATTGCTTCTACTATGAAAAACATTCACACACACACACACACACACACACACACACACACACACACACCACTCCCACAGTGGTGTTGATGGAGGAGACTGGATTGATGAACTACAGGTAAGGAGAGGAACAAAGATTTCCAGCAACCACAAATGGCTAGGAAACAGGAAATCAAACACATTTTTTTCTCAGACCCTACAACAGCAGCTGACACATTGATTTCTGACTTCCTGTCCCCACACCTGTGTGGAAATAAGTTTTCCATTTTTTTCTGCTATCCAATTTGAAGTACTTTGTTAACAGCAGATCTAAGAAGCCAATGTCATCAACACATGAGGTGCAGAAATGAATTTGAGCTTCCTTTGTGTGCCTCCATGTCACTCACTGAGTAAAATACAGTAGTAGCATCGTAAGATCATACATCTGCAACTTACATAACTAAAGATTCTAGCATTGAGCAGAAAAAAGACACAGTTACATTTATCAACATTTTCTAATTGTGTACCTCTTCTTAAAGTAAAACAATTCTGAGTCATATTGTTTTACCTAATCTTCTTTATTTGAGGAGTTATTCTAAGGATACATATACAATCTATTAAAATAATCTATATAACATATAGATTAATAATATTGCCTATTATTATTAAAAACTATGTATGTTTATATATGCTTTTAATCAGGCTTCTTGAATATGCACTTTTACCTATTTTAAATGATCAAACAAGAAATTTTCCTTTTTTTTTTGAAATTAAATATCCAGATCCCACCAACCTGATTTAATTTTCATTCATCATTTCTTCTTCTTCTTCTTCTTCTTCTTCTTCTTCTTCTTCTTCTTCTTCTTCTTCTTCTTCTTCTTCTTCTTCTTCTTCTTCTTCTTC
>NW_026073874.1:0-1760 GCF_014885135.2 Alexandromys fortis
CAGTTAAATGAATACAGTTTGTGTGTTGTTATTTCGGGCATAAGCTAGCCAAGCGGCCGGGGTGTTGGGGACGCAGCCCCGCCGCTGCTCTTATTCTGTATGTTGCCCTCTTCTGACATACAGAACGCTGTATACATAATAAATAAATAAATCTTTTTTAAAAATGGTTTCAAAGATGGTGTAAATGGAGACTACTGAAAATTCACATTAATCTATGAGAAGACTATAAATTAACAAGCATGTGAGAAAAGTTGGCACTCATTGGGACTAAAAAGGTAGAAATAGAAGCTGCTGATTTTTCTTAAACTTACTAATCTGGTAACATTTGTGGCATTTTAGATATGCTATTCAGCACTGAAAATGAATGAAACAAGTATCAACAAAGCCAAGTATCAAAATGTCAAACAGTAACTCAGCTTATCAAAGACCCACAAGCCCCAAGAACGCACAGAAGATTTAGGGTAGCATAGCTGGTATAAAGGAAAACCTCTGAAAGTGTAGCTGTGAGTAATCAGTTCTCATTTAGAGAGGGAACAACAGGATCTCTAGTAAGCAAACCCAACACCCAGGTCTATATTCCTGGTCTACTTGAACTCACGGCTGGCTAACCAAAGTCTTACATTGAAAACTGGTGGCACACGCCTTTAATCCCAGCACTTGGGAGGCAGAGGCAGGTGGATCTCTGTGAATTCGAGACCAGCCTGGTCTGGTCTACAAGAGCTAGTTCCAGGACAGGCTCCAAAACCACAGAGAAACCCTGTCTCGAAAAAGCAAAAAAAAAAAAAAAAAAAAAAAAAAAAAAAAAAAAAAAAAAAAAAAAAAAAAACCACAGAGAAACCCTGTCTCGAAAAAAAAAATACTCATAACTTTATTAGGGACCCAATTCAACCTCTAAAAGGCCTTTTATTTCCTTATAACATAAAATTATTGGTACTGCTTTGCTTGGTCACACTTTGCTTGAAGATTTTATGTTCCTAGAAGCAAAAGAAAACTTATTTTTATTTTAATCCTTTTTAATGACTAAATATGGTCTTCCTTAGCAACATTGAAATGGGTGGCAGGTACTTTAAATATTTAAGTGAAATCTATTGACTGACTCTTAGTTATCCCAATGTTGAATAACGAGCATCCTAATATTTACTTCAGACCTCGAATGTCTACACTGAATAATGAATGCCCAGCTCTGTCTAAGGAAGGGCTGATAACTTCATCTTCACCTATTCAGACAGCTGCAGATTTTGAAGATTTACTCTCAAAAGCACAAAGATCCAGAATAATTCACAAGCCTATTAATATTTTCCATTTTTTTAAAAATCTTGGTTGTTTCTAGTGGAAGAATCCATTCTTGTCATTGTTGAAGAAAACATATTCACTGAAAGGCAGGAAAAAAAAGACTAAATAGTAAACAAACTCACTTTTTCCTCATCTATCACATTATTACCACAGATATTCATTATTTAAAAACCTAACAAGGTTGGCCTTTAGTCTTAAAAGTAATGATATATTTTAAGTGTAAACATGCATGAGTATACATGACTAAACAACCAAGAAACATTTCCCTGCTCAATAATTACTTCACTTATTTTGGCATTATTTAACTCATGCCTAATTAAGGAGAATTTTTACTTGCATAATTTTTAAGCAGAATACCTTTTCTAAGAGGACAGTGATGTGGGAGTGATTTCTTATTAATAAAGAAACTGCCTAGGTCCCTTGATAAGGCCCACCCTTAGGTGGGTGGAGAAAACAGAGGAGAATTC
>NW_026073875.1:0-1710 GCF_014885135.2 Alexandromys fortis
GCAGGCGGATCTCTGTGAGTTCGAGACCAGCCTGGTCTACAAGAGCTAGTTCCAGGACAGGCTCCAAAACCACAGAGAAATCCTGTCTCAAAAAAAAAAATGTAGCAAGAAGTTACCTATCAGTAATTACCATAACTGCAAATGGGTATGATCCTCCAATAAAAAGACATGGAATAATTGAATTGATTTAATAAAGACCCAATTATCATTGCTTACAAGAAATACCCTCTACCTCTAAGTACATTTATCAGCACCAAGTGAAGGAATAGATTATTGCATTTATGAAAACCAAAAAAGTGAGATTAGACACTATCATCCAAGAAAATAAACTTTAAATCAAAAACAAAAATTAAAGTATAAGGGAAGTCGTTATACAAGGAGTCAGTTGAATAAAAGAAAGAAACATACATCCAATGCTGAAGTCCCTCAAATATGTAAAGTGAATATTATGAGATCCAAGTTGAGAGAAAGAGTTCAGCTCACTAGTAGTTGGCAAAATGGCTTTAATCAATGAAATGGAAGATCAGACTGAGGTTGTGGAGACCAGAAGTCTATGGTTTTTTAGCCCAGAGTATTTGAGAATTCATGTAATAATTTTATTATTTTGCTTAGTTCTAGTTTGAATTTCTCAACTCATTTTTCAAAATTTTCCATTATTTTTGACAGTTTAATAAAATAAATGTGATTATATTCACCCCATTATTGTCTGGCATCCCCCCTCCCTTCCCTCTGAAACTTTCTCCCCTTCTAATAGTAATGGCTACACTATTAGAGAAAATGACACCCCTTCTTTCACCAAACATTAACAGTCATTAGCACCCTGGAACTTATGGGCACCTCCTCTACCCATGATAGAAAGCAGAGGGCCCAATCTTATGCAACTCTCCATAGCTTCTACTTGTTCATGGTTGCAATGACCATGTTATGGCTGGATAGCAGCATGACTTAGGGTTTCTAGTGCTGCACTGACCAAACACCATGATCAAAAAGCAAGTTGGGGAGGAAACAGTTTTGTTTGACTTACACTTCCGCAATGTAGTCCATCATTGAAGGAAATCAGGACAGGGACTCAAGGAGAGCAGAAACTTGGAGGCAGGGGCTGGTGCCAAGGCCATGGAGGGGTACTGCTTACTGGCTTGCTCTCCAAGTCTTGCTCAGTCCTCCTTTTTATAGAACCCAGAACTACCAGCCCAGGGATGGCACCACCCACAATGGGCTGGGCCCTCCCTACCAATCACTAATTAAGAAAACACTCCATAGCAATCCAGTCTTGTAGAGACTTTTTTTTTTTGCCAGTCTTGCACTTTATTGCCCTTCCATTAGGCCTTGACCGCATACTTGCATAGGGGTACAGCCCCTCCTTCTGCTGCTGCTTCTTTGTCTTCAGCTTCTCTTCGTGCTTGGTGAGCCAGCGGCGCATGGCTCTAGTTTTCTTGGGTCACAGGTCCAGAGGTTTGTAATTCTTGCCCTTGTAGAATTTCCTGAGGTTTTCCTTTCGAGTCTGGTTAATGACGATGAGAACACGGGTGATGGAGTTGCGGACAACTAGTATCTTGGAGAGCTTGGAAGCTGTGCCGCCTGTCACATTGGCGATGCGAAGCTGGGATAGCTCTACCTTCAAATCGTCCAGTTGTTTTAGCAGCTCCTCCTCCTTCTTGCCACGCAGGTCCCGAACCTTAATCTTGGCCATGGATGCATTGCTCACCGCTG
>NW_026073876.1:0-1708 GCF_014885135.2 Alexandromys fortis
CTGTGTGTGTCTATCTTTCCTTTATTCCCTTGCTGGCCCCAGTCAGGTCCAAGCCCCTGAAAGTTGTACAGGATACAGCAATAAAAGAGAAATATTGAAAATATTAAGTTGAAATTTGTAGGAAAAGGCTCAGTACCTAATTATATTCAGGGGACAGTTTCACCAATAGAATGGATCAAAGGGAAGACAATATTAGAGATGTAAGACAAAAGAAATAAGTTAGAACATTCAGACAATGACAAAAATAAGATAAAGTATGAACAGAACTTATAAGATCATTGGAACTTCATTTAAAAACCAAATGTATGATTCACGAGCATAAATGATGAAATTCAAACTAGAACCATAGAAAATTATTCAATAAAATCATAGCAGAAAGGTCTCTAAATCTAGGAAAGAAGGTGGTGATGCGAGAGATATTTTTAATACCAAACATGACTAGACAAGGACTTTCATGCATTATAATTTAGATTAATCTCTACATATTAATAATGTAGTGACTTAAGTGCCACACACTTGCCAGTAGACAGATCAACCAAGACCCCCTCCCTCCAAAAAAATCCAGCCTCAAAAAGCCAGAGTTAAGTGACATTGTAATTAAGATGGACTTAGCAGACATCTACAGAGTGAGTACTTGACATAGACACTGAAGAACATGCATTCATCCCAGCAGCCCATGGCACTTTCCCTGAAGAAATACACATTGGAAAACACAAGCCAAGTCTTAAACAAATAGAAGAAAATAGGGCTGGAAAGAGGGCTTCCCGGCTGAGAGTACTGACTGCTCTTGCAGAGGACCAACGGTCAATTCTCAGCCCCTGTGTGTGGCTCCCAGTCCTAGTTCCAGGGGCTCTAATGCCCCCTCTAGGCTCCTCAGGTACTACACACGTGGGATGACAGACATACAAGTAGTCATCCACATAAAAATAAAGTAATAGCTATTTTTTAAAACACAGAAATCTCAAATGAAAACTTGACGTTTCTCCAGCCCTTCAAAATTAAGAACAAGCCAAACCCACAGCCAGTAAATGAAAATCAATAACGGAGATGAAGGCAGAGATTAATGAAACGGAAGTAAAAAGAGCAATGCAAAAACAAAACCAGCAAAGCTGAGAGTTGGTTCTTTGGTAAGATAAATGAGATCGATATATCTCTATCTAAAATAATCAAAAGAAAGAAGAGATTCAGATTACTAAGGGTCTGATGGAAAAGGAGGCATTGTGACAGACAACAAGGACACTCAGGCAATTGTTAACGTGTGCTTAGGAAACCTGTTCCAGTAATCTGGAAAAAGAGAGAGAGAAAAAATGGATACGTTTCTAGACCTACCCAGACTAAACTAAGGCGTTGTAAACAGTTTAAGCAGATTGATAATGTGCAGCTGGGACTACGGCAGTAATAAAAAGTCTTCCGAAAAAGAAAAAGCTGTATTCCAGATGAACTTACAGCTGAATTCTACCAGATGTTTAAACAGCTGGCACCAGTGTTCCTCCAGCTGATTCATAAAATAAAAGAATAAAATAAAAAGGAATGCTTTTGAATTAGTTTTATGAGGCTGGTATTTCCCTGATATTAAAACCAGATAATGCCTCTGCTCCTTGCCCCTCACTTCCTGTGTCAGGTAGGAGAGAGCTGATCCTGCCCCTCACTAACTGCAGCCCTCAGGCGGTGGTTCAGGCCCTGCACCTCTCCTGGGCAGCACAATAGA
>NW_026073877.1:0-1747 GCF_014885135.2 Alexandromys fortis
GGGAGGGAGGGAGGGAGGGAGGGAGGGAGAGACCACTACACCAGTGACTACTCGCCCAATGAGACTGTGGAGTAATTCCATAGCTTTCATGATATGGACTGATCACCTCAGGAAGGTATCAGCCCTGACAGACCTGTGTGGCCCCTTAACCTCACCCACAGTGCCACAAATATAGCTCTGCCCCACCCCCACCCCAAAATGTAAAGGTCTTATGGGCTCCTGGGGCTCCAGGTTGACCATTCTGCAAGCTGGTATGTGGGAATCTCTCCCAGGACAAGTGATCCAGGGATGATCCACCTGCCTTTGTCCTCTGGAAATCCCACTTGCTTTGTTCCCTGAAGCAGCAGATCACAAACAGGGACAGAGGACAAGAGCCAGATTCCAGATATCTACAGGCTGTTGGTGGCAGAGGAGGTTTGATTCATTTAGACTTGAGTTTTGTGCACCGTAATAGATATGGATCTATTTTCATTCTTCTACATGTTGATATTCAGTTATGACAGTACCATTTGTTAAATATCCTTTCTTTTTTCCATTTTATATTTTTTGCTTCTTTGTCAAAAATCAGGTGTTCATAGATGTGTGGATTAATAACTGGGTCTCTGATTTGGTTCCATTGGTCCTCCTGTTTGTTCTTATACCAATACCAGGCTGTTTTCAGTACCATAGCTCTGCAGTAGAGTTTAAAGTCAGGGATTGAGATGCCTCTAGAAGTTCTTTTATTGTACAGGATTGTTTTGGTTATCCTGGGTATTATGCTTTTTCATATGAAGTTGACTACCGTTCTTTCGAGGTCTGTGAAGAATTTTGCTGGGATTTTGATGGGCATTGCATTGAATCTGTAGGTTGTTTTTGGTAAGATTGCCATTTTTACTATGTTAATTCTACTTACTCAAGACCATGGGAGATCTTTCCATTTTCTGGTGTCTTCTTCAATTTCTTTCTTCAAAGATTTAAAGTTCTTGCCATACAAGTCTTTCACTTGTTTGGTTAGAGTTACTCCAAGATATTATATGCCATTTGTGGCTATTGTGAAGGGTGATATTTTTCTAATTTCTTTCTCAGTCCATTTATCATCTGTGTAAAGGAGGGATACTGATTTTTTTGAGTTAATCTTGTATCCTGCTATGTTACTGAAAGTGTTTATGAGTTGTAGAAGTTCCTTGGTGGAATTTTTGGGGTCACTTATGTAAACTATCATATCATTAGCAAATAGTGATAGCTTGACTTCTTCTTTTCCAATTTGTATCCCCTTGATCTTCTTTTACTGTCTTATTGCTCTAGTTAGGACCTCAAGAACAATATTGAATAGATATGAAGAGAGTGGACAAACTTGTCTTGTTCCCGATTTCAGTGGGATCACTGTGAGTTTCTCTCCATTTAGTTTGATGTTGGCTGTTGGCTTGCTGTATATTACCTTTATTATGTTTAGGTATGTTCCTTGTATCCCTGCTCTCTCCAAGACCTTTATTATGAAGGGATGTTGTATTTTGTTGAAAGCTTTTTCAGCATCTAATGAGATGATCACGTGGTTTTTCTTTTTCAGTTTGTTTATATGGTGTATTATGTTGACAGATTTTTATATGTTGAACCATCCCTGCATCTCTTGGATGAAGCCAACTTGATCATGGTGGATGATAGTTCTGATATGTTCTTGGATTTGATTTGCCAGTATTTTATTTAGTATTTTTGCATCAATGTTCATGAGTGAGATTGGTCTGTAATTTTCTTTCTTAGTAATGTCTTT
>NW_026073878.1:0-1702 GCF_014885135.2 Alexandromys fortis
ATAATAAAAACCAAAAAAAAAGAAAGGAAGGAAGGAAGGAAGGAAGAAAGAAAGAAAGAAAGAAAGAAAGAATGAAAGAAAGAAAGAAAGAAAGAAAGAAAGAAAGAAAGAAAGAAAGAGAGTAGTTGGGTGTGGTAGTACACAACTTAAATCCAAATACTTGGGAGGCAGAGGTAGATGACCACTGTGACTTCAAGGTGTGGTATCACATGCCTTTAATCCCAATGGCTGGTAGGCAGAGATGGATGGGTCTCTGAGAGTTCAAGGACAGCCGGGTCTACAGAGTTATTCCAGGACAAAGATATACAGACAACCTGTCTCAAAAAGGAAAAGTAAAAATAAAAGAAATAGAGGTTAAAATAAAGCCACACAAAGATGGAAAACACACAGAGAATCTTGATACTGTATGCTATTATGCTCTCTTTGAATTGTTTGAATGCTGAGGAAGGAACAACAGCTGCTAAAGGATATTTGTTTATAAATGCTGCTGAACTAACCCAAGATAGATACTTTGAAAATACCTCGACTTCAAAATTTGGATCTAAGGATATGATACCTTGGAAAAGATCTTTTGTTTTCACAGAGGATGAGACCCTGTGGATTGTTTCTATCCCAATGTGGTATGATAGACCATGCCCTCCTGAAAGGTTATTGTGAACACCCTCAAACAATTACTTCACTCAACTGCTGACTGAGATGAACCTGGCACACAGGATATACCATGAAAGACTTGAATAACAGCACCCCCATTCAGCACGAAGCAGTTTGGAGAGAAATAACTGTGCCCACATTCCCAAATATTGTTTATAAATGTATTTTTTTTACATTTAAAGGGGGATATGATATAGATATGAATAATTAACATTGATATAAATTTTGCTTTGCTGATATAATTTTAAGGTCAATTTTGTTATATGTAGATGTATTTCTGACCTTGACTAAGGTATTGTGATTGTGTAGTTCATGGAAAAATGTAATGCATATAGGTTGTTAATAGATAATCATCTATAATAGTCAAGATTGTAGTCATGTTAGTTAGACTTTCTAGGTCTGCATAGATATATTTCAGATAGGTATTCTTCATATCTTTCAAAGACTATAGAATATGTCATTTAATGTTTTAATAATGTAGGGTTTTTCATGACAATGAGACACATCTGCTCCTGGCAGCACCAATCTACTTCAAGAAGAAGATGGTCATCAAAGAGTCTCCTTATGGAGTTTGTTAGCCATTTGGGCAAGAAACTGCTCTTGCCTGGACTATTGCATAAACTGGACACAGAGAACCCTCAGAGAGAGGACTGCTGAACTTGCCTAAAGGTGAGATGATCTTTCGAGGTTCCTGATTCATGAAAGAGTCTGCAAGACATTCTGCAGGACAGAGCAGATAGTGACTGAACTGCCTTTGAAATTTCCTGCTTCATGGAAATGTCTTCTGGATACTATGGGCCTGTAGGCCAAAGATGGATGCCCCAGTGGCACAGAGGAACTTGGTTGACTCTCCAGGCAATGAGATGTCTCTGTGATTTCTAGAGTTTTGTAAGTGGCTTACTTCTCATTTACTTAGGTAATATTATATCCTTCTGGAGTCTTTGATGGAGTTAAAGAATATATAGATAGTTATAGTTTTCCTTTGTTATGATAAAAGATAAAATAGATAAAAATATTGTAACTGTAATTTTTTTTTTTTTTTTGGTTTTTC
>NW_026073879.1:0-1705 GCF_014885135.2 Alexandromys fortis
AGAGAGAGAAACAGAGAGAGAAACAGAGAGAGAAACAGAGAGAGAAACAGAGAGAGATTGGTCTTGGTGGCTTGGGCTTGTGATACCTCAAAGCCTACCCCCAGAGATACAAGTCTTCCAAAAAGGCCACACCCACTCCAAGGCTACACTTCGTAATCCTTTCAAATAGTGTCACTCCCTGGTGACTAAACATTAATATATACAAGACTATGTTCCAACACAGATAGCCCTAGGTAGAGTTTATATGCTGTCAGTGGAACATTTTGAGGAAAGTCACCCCTGGGTCACAAGTGAGAGTACCTTAGCCTGCGGGACAAAGCTCCTTTCTATGTTATCATGTGGGAGACTTTTAGAAGTTCATAAAAATAGTTTTCTACTTCTTTTACTTACCTATAGTCTTAGTCAGGCTTTCTATTTGCTATGAAGTGATGTCATGACCACACAACTCTTATAAAGGAAAATATTTAATTGGGGGCTGGCTTACAGTCCAGAGATTTAGTCCATTGTCATCATGGAAGGAAGCATGGCAGCATGCACACAGACATGATAGTGGAGAAGTAGCTGAGAGTTCTATATTCGGGTCTGAAGGCAGCAGGAAGAGACAGTGAGCCACTAGGCCTAACTTGAGCTTCTGAAACTTCAAAGCCTACCCCCAATGACACACTTCCTCCAACAAGACCACACCTAAGCAATAAAGTCATACTTCCTAATAGTGCCACTCCCTATGGGTCTCTGAAGGCCATTTTTATTCAAAACATCAAACCAACATTTGAGAAGGAATAAAACCCTCATAATCCTAGAGTGTAGATTTTATCTTATAAAATAGTGTTGGCGCCATCACTGCCAAGCTGTTTCATAATCAATAGGAAGGGGCATTGTTTTGTGTCTTTTTTCATTTGACGGGGAGAGTAGAGGATTTCTCCTGGCACTCTAGGCTGGACTTGAACTCATTTCTTGCCTTAACTTCTGGCTTCTGAATGCTGCGGATTAGAGGCATGTGGTGTGCCATCCTGCTGGGCTGTGTGTCTCAGCTTTGTAGTTCCCAAGCATGGAACAGTGAGAGGTAATGGCTAGTGGTGTGGTTTAGTGGGAGAGCACTTGCCTAGGCTGCGCAAGTGCCAAGGTTTAATCCCAGCACTAAAAATCAACAAAACCATGAGCAGAATAGAGTAGGTAGAGTAGGGTTGAGCTGATGCTCAAGGCATGCTCATTGAGCTAGCCAATGAAATAATTTGCATGGATTCCCTTAGTAGCTTCAATCTGTTCTTCAATATAGATGTGTGTAAAAGCAAAGGGGATTTGCCTGGTGATGTGTGAAGTCAGTGCCCCTGGCAATACGAAACCCGAGGAGAAGAAGTGATAGAAAATGAGGACTTAAAAAAATCTGTCTTTGAAATTGAAAAGAAAATTTATTATTATTTTCTAATGATTGTTTGTAAGCACCCCAAGGTGCGCTTACCAAAAAGATTCTAGCCTACGTCCATCCTGGGTTGGAGCTGCCTGGGAGAGCAGAGCCTGACATCTCTGCTCCAGAGAGCAGAGCTGTCGAGTCTCACTGGGAGCAGAGCAGAGTCTGAGCTCACTTCCTCTTCCTCCCAGCATCCTATTCTGTTTACTCCTTCCACCTATGTTTTAACCTATCAGGGCCAAGGAGTTTCTTTATTGCTTAACCAATGAAATCAACAGATTGATATATGACACTCCC
>NW_026073880.1:0-1758 GCF_014885135.2 Alexandromys fortis
ACATGGGTTAACGTGTTTGTAAGGTTTTTTATTCTAGTGTGATCATGCCCTGGAGTTCACACCACAGTGTGGCTCTGAAGGGATTTGAGTGTTGGATCCTGTGATGTTGAGGTCCCTTCTGCTCTGCTCCCTTCCCCCACGTCAGATCTTCTTCCTCACCATCAGGCAGCTCACATCTTGGGGCAGGAGGCTCTGAGACAAAGGCACAGTTGTCGCTTCACTCCTTGGCTGCTTTACGTTGCCATCCATGTTACTGTGGCTGGAAGCAAAGCACACATTGCATGAATTGGAAAGATTGCAGCACAGTTCCTCCCCCGGGAGCACCCGCCCTTCAAGGGCACCAGCCGTGTTTAAAGCTCATGAAGCAGAACATCTACCCTGAGCAGGAGAAGGTTGTCACCTACAAGCAGTTATCACCTCTAGTCACAATCCATAGGGCAGAACACTTAGTGTTGTTCCACAGCTGACATGAGTGAGGACTCCAGTTCCTTCTTGGCTTCCCATGGGCAGTTCAGGGTGTGAATGTGACACCATCATACCTGATCCTGGACATCACCACTCGCTGGCGAATATTCAAACTTAACGGCATCACCAACTGGCTGTGTTTGAGTCTTCTCCTCCCCATCAAACATTGGCAATAAAACTTCATTCATCAATTTTGTGAATTCGCTATCAGTCTTCATGGAAAAAGCAAATAAAACATTGAAAACCAACACATTGTAAGAACGTGAAGGAAGAGCACAGAGCTAAGCCACCCAGGCCACACTCACCAGGTCATCAAACACACTCATTTCTAGGCTGATGTCCTCGTTCTCCAGGCCTTTTTTCTTATTGTAGACTTCAATCTTCTTCATAAACTGGTCCCATATCATTCTTCTGTATTCTTCTTCTTTCTAGGGTAATGTAAGTGACATTATTTTCTTCATATTAACTACATACACATGTTGAGCCAGTGGACCTGCTGTGGCAGACAGAGATGAGCCCTGGAGAGGGATCTCAGGAGCCATTCTGTATACCCCGCATTTCAGCAATGCAGGTCACCTCATGTCCATAGCTATTTTAAGGAGTCCTTTGGTGACAGTTGACCCCATGACCTCTTTTATGTCTGTGTACATCTAAGAAAAGAACTAGTACTCCTGAGATCCCCTTGGACAGTTCCCATGTTACCAACCGGCTTCTCATTTGTTATCGTCGCCTCTTGATCTTTGACCTCCAGAGTGACATCAGGGGATTCAGCAGCTGAGGCCACTGCCAAGCACAGGATGACTAGGAAGACAGCAGGATTCATGTCTCAAGTGCCTGGAGGAAAAAGGGAGAAATCCCCAGTCTAGGTATTTCAAAGTTACTAAAACGTTTTCTTCTTTACTGAGATCCAATGGTGGATCAAGACTGTTTGAACTCTTCCAAGTATTTATCTAAGCAATATGTAAAAGTATAAAGATGCGATTTGTTGAAGAAAACATATGGAGGTATTTGTTAGACCACCAACTTTAGTAGCTGTTCATAGCTGCAGGCCTGGAAACAGCAAGTTCATATACTCCATGATTCCCAAGTTAAAACTGAAACTAAGGACACAAGGCAGAGAAGACCTAGGATTTGTACAGAGTAAGGTAACTTCAAGAGCTGAGGGACACTGAACATCTTCTTTCAGCTTATTGCATTCCAGGAGTTACCCTATGTCTTGGACCCTCCCTCCTGAATAATAAGTCTAACCTCTCCTTTCTTGAGAACCTAGGAATGACAACATCTACTTCTTCC
>NW_026073881.1:0-1703 GCF_014885135.2 Alexandromys fortis
AGCCTTGGCGACACTGGGGGGGGGGGCGGGGGCAGGGTGTCTGGGGAAGCCTGGGAAAGTAATTCTGCTGTGGGGCGGGGTTTACCCAGGCGGATCTGAAGCTACAGCCCTGGTTCATCCCAGCACTACCAGGGACGGGGTTCATGCGGAACGTTCAAGCCAAGGTAGAAATGTTTCACTCTCAAATGAAAGGTAATGTAGTTACGAAGTAACGCATAATTAATTATACGTGCGGTTGGAGGGAGGACTCAGAGGAATTCAGAGCTCAGGTTGCTTCTCTGGCGGACTATTCGAGCTGAGTTCCCAGACTACTGACAACTGTTATCCCAGTATCCGACCCGTGCGCTCTGCTGGCCTCCATCGGCATTGCACCCATATTCACACTGGTAAGCCCCCACTCAAGACACGCGTAATTTAAAGAAAATACTTTTAAATTCTTTCAAAAAAATCAAGATAAATATAAAAATGTTAAAAATAAAATATTTTTAAAGAATCTCTCTATATTAAATTTGTTCAGAAAGCAGCTGGCAGCCAGGCAGTGGTGGTGCACTGGGGAGGCAGAGAGAATCTGAGTTCGAGGCCAGCTTGGTCTACAGAATAAGTTGCAGGACAGCTAGAGCTACACGGAGAAACCCTGCCTCAAAAACAAAAGAAAGAAAGGAAGGGAGGGAGAGAGGGAGGGAGGGAGGGAGGAAGGAAGAAAGAAAAGGAAGAGAAAAGAAAAAGCAGTAGTCCCTAAACTCCTCTCCGGGGTAGTTCTCAGTCCTCTGAGCCTTCATCTTGTGTCCTAGTGTGCTTCCGATTGCTGTGAGAAACACCTTGAGCAAAAGCAACGTGAGAAGAAAGGGTGTATTTCAGCTTACACTGATAGTGTAATGGAGGTCGGGGCAGGAACCTGGAGGGAGAAATCCAAGCAGAGCCATGGAGGAACATTGCTGACTGGCTTGTTCCCACGGCTTGCTGGCTGAGCCTGCTTCTTTGTACCACCGCACCTGCCCAGGAGCGGCACCGCCCAGAGTGGGCTGAGTCCTTCTGCATAACGTGTCAATCAAGGCCTGTTCTCATCTGAGGGCCTATCCTAGGGTTTGACAATGGCTTGTGTCAAGTCGACACAACCTAACACCACTATATCTGTTTTATTTGTTTGTTTGCTTTTCTTCTTTGTGACACTGGGGATGGGACAGTATGAACGTACTGAAAGGTATGTCTCTTTCTTTCTTTCTTTCTTTCTTTCTTTCTTTCTTTCTTCCTTTCTTTCTTTCTAGATTTATTTATTTATTAAGTATACAGTGTTCTGTCTGTCTGTATGCCTGCAGGCCAGAAGAGGGCACCAGATCGCAATACAGATGGCTGTGAGCCACCATGTGGGTTCTGGGAATTGAACTCAGGACCTCTGGAAGAGCAGTCAGTTCAGTGCTCTTAACCTCTAAGCCATCTCTGCAGCCTTGTATCTCTGTTTCTTAACATTTCTAATATGTCTTGTTTGTTTTAGACAGGGCTTCACTATGTAGCCCTGGGCTAGCCTGGAAGTCACAGAGAGCCTTCTGCTTCTTCATGCTGGGATTAAAGGCATGTGCCAACACACCTGGCTTTATAAAATAAAACAATAGCATGTTTTATTCTATCTATCTATCTATCTATCTATCTATCTATCTATCTATCTATGGTCTTTTCTTCAGAAGACAGAATTTGACAATAAATCA
>NW_026073882.1:0-1758 GCF_014885135.2 Alexandromys fortis
CCAAGCAGTGTTTAATTGAATACAGTTTGTGTGTTGTTATTTCGGGCATGAGCTAGCCAAGCGGCCGGGGTGTTGGGGACGCAGCCCCGCCGCTCCTATTTCAACAACACTCTGTGACTAATCTCATATCAGTTATCTCATTTACCTGCCCAAGGTAAAATTAGTAAGGTATAGTGGGAAATGCTCCCATTCTAAGGCAGGAAAATTGAGTTTTAAGTACAAAATTAATAGAAGGACAATGGAAGACAGACCTCTGATTCCAATGTCTAACATCTCTCAAGTTCTGCTAGCAGCTTTCTTTATTTTTACAATATAGTTTAAGAAACATATCCCAAGGATACACCTACACTTGATCTTGATCTTCAAAGAGAAAGTTTGACAGACCACACTCTACAATGAGAAAGTAAAAGTCTATAAGACTTTGGTGTGTTTGTTTAGGTTGTATCCCTAAGTTTATCCATGTGCTGTTTTAGAGTAGACCCTTTTCCATTGTAAGGATAGCACCAAGAACATCTTTTAACAGACACAGACACATTTAAGAATCAATCAGTTATATCATTTAAGGTTGATAAGTAATTTTTATTTCAAGGAAATAAGTTTAATTTTTATTTATTCTAAGGAATATAAAATGCCAATCTATGTGGTTATTTATTTATTTCTTAGTACTTTTTCATTTTCTTCACTTCCATCAATTTTTCTCCTGTTGGATTCTGACGGACAATCATAATCATACTCTTATTCCAAGTGGGTGGGGGGAAATGTTATAGGACTAGAACCTCACAACAAAGGCCCTACATAAGAAATGTGTACTAATAAATATTCAATATTCAGAAAAAGCAACTTGCTCTGTTTTGTAAAGCATTGCACATGAAAATTATTATAGACAGAATACTGAAAATTAAAATATTCTTGAATCCAACCAGATATAAACACTTATCTTTGGGTTATAATATACATCAGTTTAGTGGTTGATCCTTATTACCTCATACTTTTTTCCATTGGCCAGCTAATGTCCCTGGTAAGGGGAAGTAGATGTGATCTTCTGGGTAAACTGGGGGCAGTGGAGTGGTCAAGAGTAGGAGACAGGCAATGAAAACAAGAGGTAGAGTTGAAGCAGGAATGGAGTGAAAGAGCAATGGTAGAGAAATCTCTATGAGGTTACTTAATAATGATTACAATTTTATTAAGTTGAAATTGGAAGTACTATATTCAAAGAAAAAGAAATAAAACAGATAAAAATGGCACTAATTATCCCTGATTAATCTGCCCTTTTTATATTTTATTTTGTTCATTTTTACATACCAACCACAGTTCTCCCTCCCTCCCCTCCTCTTCCTTCCCCCAACCACTCCTTCACAAGGGTAAGGCCTCCCAAAGGGAGTCAACAAAGACTGGAAGATTCAGGTGAGGCAGGACCAAGTCCCTTCCCTCTTCTGCATGTAGACCTAGAAAACTCTCAACTCTTGACCAAAGAACTCGAAGAAATAATACCAGTGAAGAAGCAGAATTTAAAAGCCATGCATTCAATTTGTTGAGAAAGAAATCAGGACAACAATCCCATTCATAATATCCTTTAAAAATAAAACACCTGAGGGGGGGGGGAAATGTGAGACCTCGAGAACAATGGCAACGGGTTTTTGATTCTACTGGACCTATTGGTTTTGTGGGAGCCTAGGCAGTTTCGTGGATGCTCACCTTACTAGACCTGGATGGAGGTGGGTGGTCCTTGGACTTCCCACAGGGCAGGGAACCCTGATT
>NW_026073883.1:0-1708 GCF_014885135.2 Alexandromys fortis
AGAGCAGGCAATGCTCTTAACCTCTGAGCCATCTCTCCAGCCCCTCTTTTGGTTTTTCAAGACCGGGTTTCTCTGTGGTTTTGGAGTCTGTCCTGGAACTAGCTCTTGTAGACCAGGCTGGTCTCGAACTCACAGAGATCCGCCTGCCTCTGCCTCCCGAGTGCTGGGAAGCAACTTTCATTTTTAAGCAAACTCTTAATTTCTTTTATTTGGCTAAGAGTTGATCCAAAGCCGGAGTGACCTAAAATTGGATGTTGGCAGTCAAGTGTCTTCTCTCAGTCTGGAGTGCTGAGAGAAGGGAAGGGTCAAGAGCAGCTGTTAGGTATTTTTCAGTCTCAAATTCTCTGTTGCCCCCTCTTCTCTAGAGCATTGGTAAATGATAAGAACATGCACACTTTTCTTTCTCTGCACCCACTGCTGCTCCTTGTCTGTGTGAGCCCACACCTGGCTCAGTAGACTTTCATGCTCGCACACAGAGGTGCTCACGGATCTGCATCTGTATCCGTGACAGTTAATAGAACTAGGCAGTTGTGAGGCCTAAAAGAAGCAAATAATAGCAGTGAGCATATTTTATGTTCAGGTCTTGGTTTAAAATACCAATGAACTAAAGCCCCTATAGCCATGGCTGGCTCCAGATCTGGGGAGGAGATAGACAGATGACTTTGGAGCATCTTGTAGCGCTGGAAAATAGGAAGTATTAAAAAACAACAACACACACAGTACGGATGAGCTGAAGGCGCTCTTGAGGGCCTAGGCGGAGCTCAGGTGACAGTGCTTGTCTAGCGCACATGAGTCCCTGGCTTCCACCCCAGCATTGAAGACAAAAGGAAAGCTTCCAGTAGCCAAAGCTGAAAATAATTCGAGAAACATGAATCTGTACTGCTATAAATGATCGTGCATAAATAGGGATAGAAGAGAAAAATTGCTTGCACAAAAGAACCCCCCCCACATCACTGTTTTTTTCAAGACAGATTTCCCTGTGTAGCCACAACTATCCTGGAGCTCTGTAGACCAGACTGGCCTCAAACTTAGAGATAGATCTGCCTGCTTCTGCCTCCTGAGTGCTGGGATTAAAGGTGTGAACCATAACCACCTGCATGAATTCCTCCCTTAAGGAGATGGAACCCAACTTTCCACTTCTTGGTGTAGGCATCACAGTGACGTTCAGAGAGGAGAGTAGGGGAGGACAGAAACCAGGTGGCACACTGGCCAGGTCAGGAGGGTAGCTCAGCAGTTAGTGTGCATTCCGGAAGGGATGGCAAGGGGGTCTGCCTTCCAGGATCTCGCAATTCCAATCTAATCATGAGAAAAAGAAACAGATAAGTTCCATTAGTACAGCATTCTACAAAATGGCTGACAATAGTCCTTAGGACAGTCAATTTTCAGTCACCTAGATAGACATGACTAAATGTATGTGGTATCCAAAAGGACATTGGGTAAAAACAAAGTAAGTCTGGATGAAGTATGGGCTTTAGTTAGTAATAATATATCACTATCAGTGGCCATATATCAATCATTAATTGCAACAAATGCCCCATACTAATGTAAAGAATTAATAGTGGGGGGCTGGAGAGATGGCTCAGAGGTTAAGAGCATTGCCTGCTCTTCCAAAGGTCCTGAGTTCAAGTCCCAGCAACCACATGGTGGCTCACAACCATCTGTAATGGGGTCTGGTGCCCTCTTCTGGCCTGCGGGCATACACATAGAC
>NW_026073884.1:0-1768 GCF_014885135.2 Alexandromys fortis
ATTTCTCAATTCGGGTTTCTCTGTAGCTTTGAAGTCTGTCCTGGAACTAGCTGTTGTAGACCAGGCTGGCCTTGAACTTGTAGAGATATGCCTGCTTCTTCCTCCTGAGTGCTGGGATTAAAGACATGTGCCACCACTGTCCAGCTTTCTTTCTTCCAACGTTTTAAAGTTTTTGTCATATAGGTCTTTCACTTGTTTGGTTAGAGATACCCCAAGATATTTTATGGTATTTGTGGCTTTTGTGAAGGGTGATGTTTCGTTGATTTCTTTCTCAGTCTGTTTATCCTCTGTATAAAGGATGGCTACTAATTTTTTGAGTTGATCTTATATCCTACTATATTCCTGAAGGTGTTTTTGAGTTGTAAAAGTTCCTTGGTAGAATTTTGGGGTAGCTTATGTAAACTATCATATCATCAGCAAATAGTGAGAGTTTGACTTCTTTTCTGATTTGTATCCCTCTGGCCTCCTTTTGTTGTCTTATTGCTCTCGCTAGAACTTCAAGTACTATATTTAATAGATATGGAGAGAGTGAACAACTTTGTCTTGTTCCTGATTTCAGCACGATCACTTTGAGTTTTTCTCCACTTAGTTTGATACTGTATGTTGGCTTGCTATAAATTGCCTTTATTATGTTTAGGTGTGTACCTTGTATCCCTGCTCTCTCCCAGACCTTTATCATGAAGGGCTGTTGAATTTTGTTGAAGGCTTTTTAAGCATCTAAAGAAATAATCATGTTTTTTTCTTTTACTTTGTTTATATGGTGGATTACATTGACAGAGTTTCATATGTTGAACCATCTCTGCATCTCTGGGATGAAGCCAAAATTTCTTGTTTTTGAGCTCTATTATAATTCTTTTAAATTAAAAGTTAAATTTACTGGAACTTCCTATAACTGAAATGCCCTCAAATTGTCCTGTAACTTGGGGGTTTCTTCTTTCCAGCTCTCCCCCTTTCTCCCATTCTTCTTTTACTCATTCTGTATAGTCTATGATGTGTCTTACCTTGATAGAAAGGGCAGAAATACAGCCTCCATTTAACAATTGCTGCAAAACTTTATAGATGACTTTCACATCATTTTGAAAAGATCATGGTGATTTTTCATATCCCAAGCTCTCTTGATCTTTTTTGGTAATGCCATCTTTTGGCTGGCCATCTCTTCACTTCATGTTATGGTAATCTAGTCTTCCATGGATCTCATCACCTGTCCCAACTCTCTCTCTCTCTCTGTTCTTCTAGAGATTACTAATGTGAAAGTGTGGCGGTAACAAAAATAATACTATAACACAATGGAAAAATCATTTAAATTGGACATGAAAATAATTGCGCTTATTTCTTGGCACCCGAATTAGAAAGTTTGTCCATTTCAACTGTTCCCATCATTTATCTGTCACTTTCCTTCCACTTGTGGAGTTGGCCATAATTACAAGTGCTTCTTTTTTCAGTCCCATCAATACAGCATGTTCAGAGCTCAAACTCTGGTCTTCCAGCCCATGCCTAGGGAAGAATCCAAAATGGTTTTAAATATTAAATTAAGATCTTATACTTTAAAGGAGTTCCTTTCCATTTTCTTGGAATTTAACTCTGCAGAGACTTTGGAAAACCTCCATCTCCACATTGCATTAGGTTTACACCACAGCCACTACCTTTTATGATGCAGGTATGACACTTCCCATGGCAGCCCTCTCTCTTCTCACAACAGAAATACTTACTGTCAAAGTATTCTCTCTCTCTCTCTCTCTCTCTCTCTCTCTCTCTCTCTCTCTCTCTC
>NW_026073885.1:0-1721 GCF_014885135.2 Alexandromys fortis
AGATGTAAATTAAACCATGTAAAAGAAAGATGTCTACAGCTATTGATATTCCCTAAATAAGAATGCTTTGCTGTCACTGTGGTAGGAAGGCTTGCACAGGTGTGTGGACAGCTCATTAACTTATGATGAAGTGGCCTATTTTTAGACAATTAGGGAATTAATATACAATATATTTTCTTATCTTTGAAGTCTACAGAACACCTCTACAAGATTTATTATAACAAGTGAGGTAAATCTTTGACCTTGAATTGCTAGTTCAATTCATACAAAGAGAATAAACTTAAATATGTATCTGCATAATTCAACAAGTATGGTGACATATAGACTACCATACTCCAATCTGTATTTTATCAAGTGATATCATAGAGCAAAAAATGAAAAAATATATAAGAAACAAACAGTTACTTTAGTCTTCCATTTCTATCTCACTATTTATAGATAGCCCACACCTGGACAATCAATCATAGCTTCCAAAAAAGCAGAACAGTAGATGTAAAACACTGAATCCAATATTTTGTCCTCTTAGAAATAAGTGCAAGTTTTTCTGTGATGAAACACTCCTGATAGAAAATCTCACTATGTATGACTTCTCTTTATATAATCCAATATGCAATGAAAAATATTTTAAGAACATTCAATATTTCCACTTTAAATAATAAAAGTAAAATGTGTGCCTAAAAAAAAATGGGGAAAATACCAAACAAATTTCTCAATAATACTGCCATGCTTGCATAATTTAATGAAATTAAATTTTAAACAAATAATGCTATTACATCTATTACATATGTTAATTCTAATTTAGGTTCCTTGTGATCTTTCCCTGTTATGTAAGATCTCATTGTAACTCTAAATATTTTATATTTTTGCTTGAATTGCAATAATTAATCAATTCAATTTATCCTAGAGCTAATCTACGATCATGAGTATCTACAATCATATATATATATGACTGTGTATATGAATATATATGTATATATATGAACATGCTGTACTATTACCCAATGTGATATTGTAGCAACCTGATTACAATGACTCAGAGCTCCTGTTCTGAGGATATTCTAAATCATTCTTGAGCCCTGGAAATTCTCTCTCTGATCCTATATTTAGAATCAAGACAGAACTTTATTCTCTTCTTTTTTTTAACCTTTTTGACTCTCTTGATTTTACCTATTCCTGTTTTTCCCAAAGGAATTCCCTTCATCTTTGGTGTTGTGAAGCTCTTCAGTACCCATAAGTGAAGGTGTAAGTCACAAACAATCCCACACCAGTTTGGAATTATGATTAATAGAATGGTTATTTATTTAAGGGGGAAAAACTTACAGATCACTGTCCCAGATAACAGCTCTCTGCTCAATCAGGAAGGGAGCCTAGTCGAAGGAGCAAGAGCCGAAAGCCAGAGAGAGAACGTGGATGGCAGTGACAGCTTTTTTTAAAGAGAGAGACTGACCATGCCCCAATGGGCTGGTAACTCAGCAGCTACTGGCTGAAGGAGCGGAAGGAGCTCCCACAACACCTCCCCCTTTTGTTTAAGTAAGTGAGTTAGTTCTAAACCTACTACGAAATTATATACAATAAGTACAAATATCCTATTCTAACTAGTTTAAGTCTTGTATAATAAATAACTTGGCCAAGTCATGAGAATAAAGTAACTACATTTATATAGTCTTCAACCCCATAAAAGATCTGAGAAAGGAAAAAATGTTACCTGAGTAATTAATTAG
>NW_026073886.1:0-1757 GCF_014885135.2 Alexandromys fortis
CAACTGATCTCCAGTTGTTGTCTAGAAACTTTAAGACAATTTCAAACCTGGTATTTCCTGAAATCTTTTGCTATATTGGAGACTCTACATACTCTGGAGATTTATGTTAGCATAGTAGTATAGCTAATAGAGAGAAGCTACATGAAATATCATTAGAATATCCACTTCATTTAGACAACTTTGAACTCAAATTCTGTTCTTAGAATAGATATAGAGATATAGAGATATAGATGATATATAGATATATAAATATATAAAACAGACACAAATATTTATAAAACAGATTTGGTTGAGAGTGTTCATAGTGGCTATGTTAGAAGCAGCCTCAGATTAGAAACTCAAATGAGCATGAACAGGAGAGTGACTAGGAACACGAATCATCAAGAAACAAGAATTACTGACACAGGAAAATCTTGTATTGACTATCACAAACATTGTTCATAGTCTACAGTGCCAGTAAGAAAAGTTTAATAAAAGACAAAATTAATCTGTAGTGCTAGACCAGAATCAAGACACTGATTTTCTTTGAATGGCTGTCAATAAAAAATTGACAGGGGAAAAATCTTTGGAGGAGGGGTAAAGAAGTATTCTTCATCTTTATCTAGGTGACTGTAATCTAAGTATGTCAATATGTTACAGGCCCTGGGTTAGCAACAGTCATGGGAAACAGGAACCAAGAAAAGGAGGGAAAGAACAGACATTGGCAGTTTAAGTTGCAAGAGACCCAGACCTAGGGAATGGTGTAGTGATCTGTAACTTTGCCTTTGGTTGCTAGGAGCCACACCACCATTTGAGAATGACTGTGAAGGTTGACGGTCAGTCTGACCACTGGATCCATTTATCTGCTGCACAGTTCACTGCTAGAACTGGGGAAAACGAAGATTAATGCTATGAAGAACGAAACAGGAAGAGATTAAAAAAAGAAAAAAATCTGAGTTCACAGATTTTTTTTAAATTTTAAGTTTTAAAATTTAAAAAAGAGAGAGTATTTGGCCTTCCATCATGATGTTTAATGATGAGCCTGATATTTTGATTTGTTATTTGGAGACAAGATATCATGTAGTCCAGGCAATCTCATACTTGTTATGTAGCTATGGCCTTAAATTTCTGATCCTTGAGCTTCTGTCTCCCAATTTTTCAGATTACAGATGTGGTACTATGCCTGGGTGCTGAGCATCTTTAAAAAACATTGAGTATTGTCTCCTGTAAAAATCTCAATAGTGTTTTAGTGTTCCTCGTTCCTCAATGCACTTTGGAGACATTCCTTGGTTAGAATATTAGCCACTAGTATATCAAGAGGGGAACCACAAAAGTGTGAGAGAGCCTTCCCTGCCCAGGAGATAAAAAGCTAAGTGTAGCCAACATAAGTTTCTCGTACAAAGAAGGGAAGGTTCTAAAGAAAAGGCAGGTCCAATGGATATTTAAAGCTTGACTGTTCAAGGTTCAGCATCTACAGAAATGATAGAAAAGATACTCCAATTTCAGCCAATCCCCACTGTTGCGGGAGGTCCTTCCGCCCCTCCAACCAATAGCTGTTGAGATACCAGCCCATTGGGGCGTGGTTTCTCTCCCTTTAAAAAAACGGCTACTTCCTCCGCTCGCTCTCTTCACTTCCTGCTCCACCGGTGACTAGACTCCCTTCCTGGTTGTGCAGAGGGCTGTTGTCTGGGATGGTGATCTGTAAGTTTTTTCCCCTTTAAATAAATACCACCCTATTAATCATAACTCCAAACTGGTGTGGCATTGTTCGTGACTTA
>NW_026073887.1:0-1722 GCF_014885135.2 Alexandromys fortis
TTTTACAGTTTGAATATATATATATATATATATATATATGTGTGTGTGTGTGTGTGTGTGTGTATGAATTTTGGTAAAGAACTGAAGATAAAATGAATGAATATTTGGACATATTAGAGGGTGCTTGCAGCTGTAGGGTTAGTGAGGCTTAAATGTAGAGAATCATAACAGGGAAGCATCTAGTCTTATTTGAAGCAGAATAAAGTGTGTTCATAATGACATTTTTTTCCACAGCAAAGATAACATTGTCTTCTTGGACCCTGCATTTCCTCCTACCATTAGCCCACAGCTATTTAATTCCCATTATGTATTCAGTTACTCTCACACTCCATGGTGAGACACCGAGGATCCCGGTGTGACATGAAACTGGGATTGCTTCTGTTCCCGTCGCCTCCTCCCTCTGCAGGACGTGGTGTCCCCTCTGGATGTCTCACCAGAAGAAACCACTGACAAACTGAAACATCCTCAGTGAGTTAGCAGGTGCTCAGGGCTCTGCCCAGGTTGCTCCTGAGCTGACTGAGGGAAGGGAAGCCTGTCTTTGTAGAGAAGCACAGACTTGGAAGGACTCTGCAAGGTCGTCTTCTCCAAATGCTTGATTTGAGAGCTTTTAGACTCTCTGGAGACACTACACAAGAGTTTCCCGTGACCCTGCTCAGACTCGCCCTTCCATTGAGACCCCTCTATCCTTCTGTCTCCAGGAACAAAGAGTCTGTATTTGAGACAGACCGATGGTAAAATATAATTCCCCTATTCTGTAAAATGTGCTATTTTTATTTAGCTTTCTCACAAGTATCTCTCTGTTCCTCAGAACAGGCTCTCTTTTGCCTAGTTTTCTAGCTCCCAATTTTTCATTCCATTCTCTATACCCTAACTTTTATTTCTTCTCATAGCAGAGCTGGACCGAGCTCCACACTCTAGTTTATATGTCCAATTACACACCCAACTTTATACATCCAATAATACACACTTTGTATGACCACACATAACATGAATTCTCATCATGTATTTCTGAATAATTTGAGTCTCTTTTTTTTAGATTTTTCTTTAATCAATTTTATCGAGCTATACATTTTTCTCTGCTTCCCTCCCTTCCTCTTCCCTCCCTTTCAACCCTTGCCCATGGTCCCAATGCTCCCAAATTTACTCTGGAGAACCTATCTTTTTCTACTTCCCTTGTAGATTAGATCCATGTATGTCTCTCTTAGGGTCCTCATTGTTGTCTAGGTTCTCTGAGATTGTGATTTGTGGGCTGGTTTTTGTTGGGACCATTTGGAGTCTGGTCTCCAGCTGCTCTTCCCTGCTAGAGATCTTTCCTTTCCTTCTGATTTGACTTACTGAAAGCTGTGTCAAAGTTGTTTACCAGCTCTGCTTCACGAGCCCGTGTTGCCTTGCCTTGAGGATCAGAGGATAAGGTTTTCACCTGTTGGCCCACTTGACTGTTGGGTATAAGCCTCTGTGGCGCTATTGAATAAAGGGCTTCTTACCAGTGACTAGAGGTCCGTGTCTCTGTCTCTCTGTGTCCCTGTGTGAGTCTTTGTGTGTTTCAAACTCCAGCCCCTGCTTGAAGCTCACGAACTGTATGGTAGCATTGCGTGCTTCAGGTTTTCTTTGCTTTATGTTGAAATACCACTTATGAGTGAGTACCTATGATAATTGTCTTTCTGGGTCTGGGTTACCTCACTCAATATGATGAGTCTATTTATTTTATTTTATTTTATTTAT
>NW_026073888.1:0-1781 GCF_014885135.2 Alexandromys fortis
TTTTTTTTTTTTTTTTTTTTTTTTTGGTAAGTTGGCCACATGACTCTCGAGTGTGGACGTGGTGGATGACAGCATCTTGTTGAAACTCCTGGCAGAGGGTGCACCATCAGGGTGAGGAAGGCGGGCAGACTGCCCCACCCCTGTGAGCAGAGCTGGAGCAGGAGAGAGCTGGTGACGTTATGGTGGACCAGGAAGCAGAGACTAGACTTGAAGCAGGGTCTGGCTATCAGATCCACCCCAGGGACCTTTGCCTAACAGCCAGGCCCCGTTTGGTTCCCCAGCCTCCCCAAACAGTGCCATTAGCTGGAAACTAAGTACTGAAAGTGAGCCTGTAGGGGACATAGCAGCTTCTAACCATAACACCCTCAGGGGCAGGTCAACCAGTCTGCCTTCTGCCTTGTTTGAGATACAACTTTCATTCGCTACTCTACTGCACAGACTACCTGTCCTGATAACCACAGGACTCTCCTGTCTCCACGACCCATCCTGCACCCATCCTGATGACCACAGGGCTCTCCTGTCTCCATGGCCCATCCTTCACCTGTTCTGATAACCACAGGATTCTCCTGTCTCCACGGTCCACCCTGCACCCGTCTCCTCTCTCCATGGAGCACATCTTGCATTCAGAGCACAAGGTTCCAGATGGACACCCTTGCATCTGACCTTCTGTGGGCTCTGGGGATCTGAACTCAGGTCTTCACACCTGTGCAGCAAGCACTTTACCCACAGAGCCATCTCAGCTGGTCTGGGGTGACTAAGTGTTTAAAAAAAGAAACTTCTAGCATTTGGCACTGTCTGCCTGAGCGGAGCGATTGGATTGTTCTGTTCACAGCTCGACTGCAATTCAAGCAGGATTTTCGGAGCGCCTCGGCCTCTAACAGCTCATAAAAACCTGGCAGTAATTTTAGAACGCATAACATCTGCTTATTTCATTTTGTTACAAGTCACCTGGGCAAAGCCTCTTCCTAACTCTGTCCCATAAATGAGCTAATATCCAATTAGAACACTGTGAAAAGCAGTAGCAGTCATTCCCTGACAATCTATGACAAAACCTGAGAAGTAATGACACCTCTCCATGTTAACAGAATCAAACCATTATAATTTTTTTGTGTGTCTGTGTGGCCAAGCTGGGCTATTTACTAGTAATGTCTTCCCAGTCCTAACAGGGCAATTGCCGAGGAGGAAGCTCTCTTGGTTACTTTGAGAGGAAACCAATCTTTTTGTCTGGGGTTTGCAATAAAAGGATTTGATAGTTATTTACTGTGCCTTTATACCTACCGTGGCTCTTTAATGACATCATGGCGGTGCCTTCTGCCTCTTGCATTTGTTTACGATTTTCTCACGAAGACCTGTGAGAGTTAGGAGGGAGTACACCGAATTTCTGCCTTTCTTATTCTGCCCATTTTATTTTATTTATTTATTTTTTTAGACAAAGTCTTGCTAAGTGGCTTGAGCTTGTCTGGAACTGCTGGTCCCTCTGCCTCAGCATCTTGAGTGTTTGGATTGCTGGTGGAATCCACACACAGCTCACCACACAGCTTCTTTCCTCCGGTTTGAAACAGCTATTATGTTACCCGTGGAAAACACTGTGATTGAGGGGCAGCTAGCAAAATGAATTTGCAAGAACCTTCTTGCTCTGGAGGCCGTAGAAGCTTCCTTTGGTCCTCTTTATTTTATCATGTATCCTAACCCATGCCAAGAGTCTTTCTTCCTGGTCAATTCTCTCTCTCTCTCTCTCTCTCTCTCTCTCTCTCTCTCTCTCTCTCTCTCTCTCTCTCTCT
>NW_026073889.1:0-1758 GCF_014885135.2 Alexandromys fortis
GATTTACTGACTGGGCATATAGGTCATGGGAAAGTGTTTTTTTTTTTTTTTTAACATGAGCAAGGCTTATGTACAATTGTCTGTTCTAAAACAGATAGGATGGAAGGAAGAAGAGGAGGGAGGGGGAAGGAAAGGAGATGAAGGGGAAAAGGGTGGGAGTAAAATAATGGAAGGAAGGAAAAATGAAGAACAGAAGTCAGACCAATTATTATGATTGTGCTAGACAGAATTATGCAAAGATCCCACCACCCAGGTGTTCAGTCCAACAGTAGCAGAGATACTGCTAAAATAGTGCAGATGACTGAACACAGCCATCCAGCTTGTAAAAAATAAGGAAGGGCTTTTCACTGTCCATCTTAAGGATGGAGTTTTAAAAACTGCATTTTCTGGTGGTGTATGGGGTGTACGGCATAATGGCGGTTGGAGTTAAGATAAGTCACTGGAGAAGTGATTTCCACTCAGGAAGGACATAAAGATGGAAGAGGAGGACATGGACAGGAAAATGACAGCAGTTTCTGGAAGACAGTAATGACAGACAGGAAGAAAGAAAAATGCTAGTCTTAAACTTAGATGGAAGCAAATTTTGCTAATAAACTAAAATCAGCTGAACCACAGATTCATCAAAAGGGTGTTATCGGGGACCAGCTTGAGCAAAAATACCTCTTGCCAGGTAGAGGTGTGGGGATTTAGAAATATAGTAAGGAATATAAAGACACAAATGAAAATAATAAAAAGGAGAAACATATAGGCGAGTATCGGGATGGAATTCCAGTGAATATTGAAATTTCACCTGTATTTAATTTCCAAATGCTTTAAAATACCCCTGACAAGATAGGAGCAAGACAAAAAACTGCATTAACAGATACAAGGAAGTGCACATACCAATTGAAGGTCATGGGCTACGTTCATAGTTAAAATTTTGTTACTAGAACAAAACAAGTCGCTAAGCACACACACTAGACCAAAACATTTTGTAGGAAAACCGGCTCCCTGGGTGGAATGTAAGTTATCTCCATAAAGGGAACTGGAACTTAGTTGGATCATTAGACTCTTATTTGAGGTAGGATCAATCTTCTCCATTCCTGGAGTACAAGGTCTGGCTATTAGCCACACCTGTGGACAATTACCTGAGAGCACAGAACTACGGGATTTACAACTAGGTGGGACCTTTGTCTGAGCAAGAAGCACAATAACCTTGAAGATACTAGAGGTAAATTCCAACTCTCTGACCTTTGGTTAATGTGGAAATAGGCTCACATTTCAGGGCCTCCAGAGGGCGTCCTAATAGAGGCACAGCCCAAGGAAATCTAGAGTTGGACCTTATTAAACCAAGATGTGCCAAACCAAAGGGACCCACTGGACTTCTGACCTATAAAAGTGTTAGATGATAATTTCTGTTGTTTGAGTCCTCTAACTGTGTGGCGACCTGATTTACTGCAATAGAATTTCAAGACTAAGGTGGAAATCAACACTGTGTGTTCAGTCATTTCTGTAGCTTACAGCCATGTTTAGGTTATAGATGTTGAAGTATTTCGTTTTGCTTTCCAGGCATTAAAGATGGAAACTAGGACTTCAGGCACTCAGGCTAGGGCAGTGCCAAGTTACACCTTAAGTCTTAACTGTAGTACTTTAAAAATATCTTTTTGAAAAAAATTTGAAAAAAAAATGTGTACAAATATAGGGCCAATGAGATGGCTCAGTGGTTAGAGTTATTGTCAAGCTTATGAGTTTGATCCTTGGATCTCACATGGTAGGAGG
>NW_026073890.1:0-1758 GCF_014885135.2 Alexandromys fortis
CTGTAGTTCTAGCACTTGGTACCGTGGACACATCTGTAGTTCTAGCACTTGGTATCGTGGACACATCTGTAGTTCTAGCACTTGGAAGGTAGAAGCATGTGGATTCCTGTGAGTTTGAAGCCATGCTGGTAAAAACTTGAACAGATACGGCACTAAAAGCTAAAATCACGTTCAGAGAACATGTAGTTCATGAAGGAAATAATACCTAGAACAAGACCATCTACACGTCAGTGAAGGTAGCACCAGCAGGGGAGGGTAAGTAGAGCACACTCAGAATTCTGCGCTGTCTCCAACAGCTGGTGCAGTGTTACACGATGTCCTCCCTCTCCTGACTTCACTCTATTCATCAGCAATAAGTAGGAGGAGAGAGGGGGAAGCTGTGAAAAGTAAATGCCACCAGATGATGCCTCCGTGCTCTCCATTACTGCAGCCCACTGAGAAATTGCTTTCTCAGTTATGCAGCTAAACAGCTATTAGTATTCTGAGTGGACATGCATGTGTATGTGCAGTGTTGGAGTAGATAGAACACAGGCTCATGCACTCTAGGCAAGAACTCTACCACTGAGCTTCAGCCTCATTATTCTGACAGTCCCAACTGCTGTAGTTCCCAGTCACAGCAGTAAGCACAAATGATGTAATCTATTAATCTATTGGGTTTTTGTTTCTTTGTTTGTTTTATTCTGTTTTGTTTTGTTTTGTTTTTGAGAACAGGTTTCTCTGTGTAACTTTGGAGCCTGTCCTAGAACTTGCTCTGTAGACTAGGCTGCCTCTGCCTCCCCAGTGCTGGGATTAAAGGTGTGTGCCACCACCAGCTAGCATGAGCAATCTATTCTCAAAATAAACACAGTCAGCAAATATTTTTTAAAGTTTCTAAGAAACTTCAGCAAATGATAAAAAAGAATTTAATCATATTAGTATGAAACTAGCAAGAAGGATTAGGGTTGACTATACCAAAATCATCATCTTCAAAACTGTATGAAGTGGGTCTTAAAAGAATGTATGTGGCAACTTTGTTCATGAACGGGTGGAAAATACAAATACAGAACCTATGATGTTCTCACATGGCCGAGGACAGTCTTGGGCGAAACACCAAGTGGGAAGAGGCTGCACATAAAAGACATGATGGATCTAACTGAGAAGGGCTTTGGGTTTTATATACAATTGGAATCAAGAGGATTCTGTGAATACAATCATATATGAAAATCAGAGAAGTGGCTGATAAGATGGGGCTGAGGAGGGAGAACAGAACAGGAAGCCTGAAGTGCCATGCAGGCAGGGTGAGACAGCCAGGCCTACAGAGAGCCCAGTGTTTTCAGAGGGCAGTGGGAGTGAGGCAGCAGGAGGTCGGGGGTGGGGGAGCCATGCGGAGGTGGCGGTGGAGTCGCTGAGTAAGATGCTACCCATGTGAACTCTACATGAGAAAGGGTGGCAAGAATACGGCACATTGGTAGTGTCACCTCAGAGAAGGTGGCACTAACCCAATGACAGCAAGAGGCGGAGACAGGGCAGGATGACGACAACACAGCAACTCCAGAACAGCACACAACAAAAGCAGCTGCTCAAGACACAGGGAAGTATTTAATCCAGCGTGGAAGGCAGAAATGCATGTGCTCGCCGGGCGGTGGTGGCGCACGCCTTTAATCCCAGCACTCGGGAGGCAGAGGCAGGTGGATCTCTGTGAGTTCGAGACCAGGCTGGTCTACAAGAGCTAGTTCCAGGACAGGCTCCAAAGCCACAGAGAAACCCTGTCTCGAAAAA
>NW_026073891.1:0-1760 GCF_014885135.2 Alexandromys fortis
GGGTTTCTCTGTGGCTTTGGAGCCTGTCCTGGAACTAGCTCTTGTAGACCAGGCTGGTCTCGAACTCACAGAGATCCGCCTGCCTCTGCCTCCCGAGTGCTGGGATTAAAGGCGTGCGCCACCACCGCTCGGCTGTTGTTTTGTTTTTAAATCGTGGCTGTGCTTGGAGCTGGAAGCGTTCTGCACCAGACCCTGTTTTGGGCATTTGGGATGAGATCCAGACGCTCCACATTGAGACCTGGTGCAAACACTTTGTAGCTAAGTAATATTGGGCATGTTTCTTCAGATATCTGTGTGTGTGTGTGTGTGTGTGTGTGTGTTATCTGTAACACTGTCACAAGCTGTACTTACAAAGCCTTCACTCCATGTCAGTCACTGTCCATAGACTTCAGAACAGCCCTGTCAATTGGGTAGCCTTCTGCACTTGCCACTGAATTCAGACTCTCAGAATCTGACGTTCACTGAGCCCTGCCTGTTACTTTCCAGGCCCTGTGTTGGACACTCAATAGCAAGTTGTCTCTGGCATCTGTCTGGAAGTTAATCCTGTCTTTGCCGCTTACCCCAACAGCTTAACCTCTACGTCTTTTATGTTCCCTGCTATAGAAAATGGGAATAGTGATAATTTATGTTGCTGTGGCTTTATCATGTGCCACTGTCTGTATGTAGGTGGCTTTTGTTTTTTTGCTTTAGGATAGGGCCTCAGTCTTTAGCCTGCAGTGGCCTGGAATTTCCTATGTAGACCAGGCTGGCCTCAGAGATCCTCCTGCTTCTGCCTCCCACATACTGGGATTAACAGCGTGTGCCACGGTACTCGGTGGTTCTTTTTGTCGTTGTTTTGTTGTTTTAATTCTCAAGGCCTTTTGAAGTAGGAACTTTGCAGATGGGGAAAACCCAGGGTTCAACGAAGCCGATTGTGGTAAGAAGCCAGGATAATCCAGTAAACATTTTCGCGTGCTGTAGGCGCAGTGCAAACTTGCAGTAGCAGTGGTGAGTGTGGACTGTTGCTTGCCCAGTGTGCAGCGTGGTCTCTGCCGTCAGGTTGCTACCCTTGATGTGGAGCTGGGGCCCGGCGCATACAAAGCTAACTCTCACTGCCGGGTTCCTTAGCAGAGGCTGAGGAAAATAACTCCATTTGTCCATTCGCGTCTCCTCCTTTTGTTGTAGATGAGGAAACTGAAGTGGATAATGATTGCGTTCAAGGTCTTTGACCTGATGAGGCTGTGCAGACCCCAAATTCCAGGATTTTTTTTCCCCCAGGAGACTGGACTCTAGGCTTCATGCAGAGCCTCCCAGTTTGCATTTGCTATACTGAGAAAGGAATGCCTTCAGCCCTTGGGGGCAGTTGAGTAGAGCCTGGGGTTCCCAGTCCGCTGTACCAGTCCAATATCTACAGCATCTGTGGAGACGTGAGAAAACTGCCAGTAACCTCTGCTGAGTTCTGTTTGGTGAAATCTCTTGGTCATCTTCAGAGCAGACTTGCTTTGCTGGAGCTCTTTTATCTCTAATCTTATCTGATAGAGTCTTCTGTAGTGAGTAGACTGGCATTCTTACCCATTTTATAGACAACAAGACAGGTGCCTCGTCTAGGGGTCCGTAGCTAGGACGTGGGCCCAGGGAGAATTGATATCAAGATTTGTGCTTTTTTTTAGCCGGGCGGTGGTGGCGCACACCTTTAATCCCAGCACTTGGGAGGCAGAGGCAGGTGGATCTCTGTGAGTTCGAGACCAGCCTGGTCTAGAAGAGCTAGTTCCAGGACAGGC
>NW_026073892.1:0-1777 GCF_014885135.2 Alexandromys fortis
CTCTCTCTCTCTCTCTCTCTCTCTCTCTCTCTCTCTCTCTCTCTCTCTCTCTGTGTGTGTGTGTGTGTGTGTGTGTGTGTGTGTGTGTGTGTGATATGCCTTGTCTTTCTTTTATCTTGTTTGTAACTAACAGGTCTTTTGCTTATATATTACTATTTCCAATTTTGTGTTTTTAATGGGATATCTGTGCTTGTTACTAATGCTTACATGTGTTCCTTGTGAGATTTTTTGACTCCTTTTATATGTTCTTTGTTAGTTTTATTCTTGTTTGGTTTGTTTCTATTTTATATTATTTTTTTATATGTCGCTTTGTCTTCTGATGAAAGAGAGGAAGAAAGAATGTAGATTTGGGAGGGAAAGGAGGTGGGCAGTCTGGGAGGAGCTGGGATAAGGGTAAACATATTCAGAACACATGGTATTTCCTATTCATTGAATTCTTAAAATATAATCTTCAATAAACTCACAAATGCACATATGTGGATAAGTGCTCTCCAGCAATAACTGATCTTCAAAACTAAAAAAATTGACAAAAAGCAAAATAGACAAGCATATATTCTCATACTCACATGTATAAACCTTACAAATAATTGAATGCAAAAATATGACACATAAATGATGTCAATAATTAAAAGAATGAATTTTAAGTCCATAATTGTTGTAATAATGCCCTTATGAATTTTCATGTCCATGAAATTCTCTTAGTGCTTTCATTAATTTTAACCAACTTACTAATATGCATTCAGTATATGATTATGTAGTAGAGAACTCACACAACCCATACTATGGATGACATGAAAATTTGGGCAAAAATAAAATGACTTGATTCAATATTAGTTCTTCCTGTTCAAACCTCTTACAGGTCACAATTCTCTTTTTTTTAAATAAAGTTCCAGGATTATGAGGCGTAGGATTGAATTGTTTCTCAATATTAAGGTATCAAATGTTCCCATAAAGTCTACATAAAGACTCATTTAAATGTATATATAAATATATGTATAAATTCAAAAGTTTAAATTTAAGGTTATATTTATCATTCCATTGATCTGGATCATTTCAATTTAAGCATCCTACAACTGTACAATCCCAACAATGTTTCTATTATTGCAGCATTTTTCTACCATGCCTAGACCCAGAAAAATGTAGCTTAAGATCATAGTGAGGGATCAGACATCTTATGAAGAGAAGCCACGACACATAGTTGGTCTCATCATGAATGATGCTCGTTAATAAACAATGCCTCCTTGCTCTAGAGGAATATGTCACATACAGCTGATGGTATATTCTAATGTATCACTTGTACCATTCCCTGATCCACTTCTATGGATTCAACTCTCTTCTCCATTTTGAAAGTGTTCGTCATTTTGTTTTTCTTATATAATTTGTATAAACAATTGAGGTTTATTAAATCAACGAGGAACATACAACTTTACTCTTCAGTTATTTTGAAGAATAAGCTTGCTGTAAAATATCACATGCTCTCAGATTTATTGTACATATTTGATTCTCCTCTGTTGTCACAAGGATTGCTGGGAGGATGAGAATCCTTATCTTTGAAGAGGTATGGTAAGACCTGGGTCTCACTAACATTTTCTCTGAGTTTCAAAGGGTTATCATGATGGTGGAAGCATGTTTTTGGAGTTGTGTTTGGATTAGAAGGTGTTTAGCTTGACAATCTTACAGCACATCTGTAGGCCTTGAAAAGTGGCGAGTTCCTTTTTTTTTTTGTCTTTTTACATAATTTACCACCTATACTTTGGTTGCTGCTCTATGTTTCATA
>NW_026073893.1:0-1756 GCF_014885135.2 Alexandromys fortis
CAGGGTGCTACCTCACCTAGACTCCTCTGTCCATCAACAAGACTGCCAGGATAATGCTGCCTCACCTAGGCTCCTCTGTACATTTGAGCTTGCCTGTATTAGGAAACAGAGGAAATAAGTTGCAGCTGGGTGGCGGGTCCTTAAAATTGAAGGCTTCCATTGTTTCTGCAGTGCTATCCCCAACCCAACATCTCCTTAAGAGCCTACACTTTATTCCTACATTTAATGATGACCTTAGCCTATTGGTTTACACTACAGGGTTTTCCTCTTGTACCTGGGCCAGGAGACACCACCCCCTCAGATCATTCCGAGCACCTCAGGAGTTCTCATTTAGATCTACCTGCCTTCCTTGCACCTGTCTTTGCTATATACCTATCAGAGCTGCTCTTAGATGCTTCCTGGAGAAATAAAGAAGGCTGCAGGTACCCATGTTTCTGGCAAAACTAAGGAAATGCATGTACCTTGGTGCATTTTATTTTTTATTTTCGAGACAGGGTTTCTCCATAGCTTTTGGTTCCTGTCCTGGAACTAGCTCTGTAGACCAGGCTGGCCTCGAACTCCCAGAGATCCGCCTGCCTCTGCCTCCCGAGTGCTGGGATTAAAGGCGTGTGCCACCACCACCCGGCTGGCGCATTTTTTATTAAAGAAAAAGCATGATTTCTGTAAGCACTTGAGATGGGGGGCAAAGGTACACGGCTAAGGGCAAGTATCTGTGGGTAATGACATCCTGGGTAGCTTTCCAACCTGACTCAGTTTCCTCCTGTTCCTCCCACACTGGCAGGCTAAGGCCTCCCGACTATGGGTGCTCTGTGGCTGAAGTTCCAACCCTGACACAAATTTCTCAATGGCAATTCACACTTGTTAAGTAGGCTTGGCCTCCTGAATTCATCTCTAGCCTGGCTGTTGCTATATTTGTCCTGCCATCTCTACCAAGTTTTCTTTGATTTAGAGATCTGTCTCACTCCGCACAATGAAGTTAGAAGTCAGAACAAAATTGATCTTAGATAATTAACACCTTCACCATGTGGTCGGGTTTGTGATGAAAACTAAAAGCAATTCAGTTGACTGAAGAAGGAACTCAAGTTAACTGGCGAGAAAAGGAAGATTGTCTACAAGTGGTAGCTGATGGCTACCTCAGCACAGAGTAGCCGAGAGGTACTTGTCTTTCCCAATATACTGGTTTAGATATCCCAGGCTTGTTTAGGGGCAGTGGCCTCTAGAAAATGCAGCTAACCTTTCATATCCAGGACTCCCACGTCGGCGGCTTCAACCAACCACTGATGGATAGGAGTGCATCCCATTGAACAATCAAGTTTCTTGTCATTTTCTAAACAGCATAGGATGACAATGATTTTACAAAGTGTTAGATATTTTTAAGTGATTTTTAGAAACTCCTGCAGTGGTGAAGTGGGGTTTTGTGCCTTATTTATACGGTGATGTGTGTGCATCAAAGTGATACCCAAGTTGTGATGCAGTGTAATGAAACGACTGGTAATCTATAGGAGGATGAGCGTGGGTTCTACTGTAGTATTGCATCATTTTATGAAGAATTTTCAGGTTGGAGAGATGGCTCAGTCATTAAAGGGTAGGCTAACAACCAAAGTAAAGAAGGAGCATCTGGGGGTCTTGGTGTGTGATAAAAACACAAGTCACGCTCTGATACAAAGAAAAAACTATACTTACAAAACCCTTAATTTTCTCCATGCTTCTTTCTATCTAATATCTGTCTACCACCCATCTCTTTCTCTATCTGTAT
>NW_026073894.1:0-1755 GCF_014885135.2 Alexandromys fortis
TGGAGAGATGGCTCAGTGGTTAAGAGCACTGACTGCTCTTCCAGAGGACCTGGGTTCAATTCCCAGCACCCACATGGCAGCTCACACCTGTCTGTAGCTTCAGTTCCAGGGGACCTCACACCCTAACACAGACACACCTGTAGACAAAACACCAATGAATATAAAATAAAAATAAATAAGGAAGGAAGGAAGGAAGGAAGGAAGGAAGGAAGGAAGGAAGGAAGGAAGGAAGGAAGGAAGGATCTAGCTATGTAGCCCTGGCAGTCCTGAAACTCTCTCTGTAGGCCAGGCTGGCCTTGAACTCAAGAGATCCACCTGTCTCGGTCTCCCAACTGGGATTAAAGGCCGAGGTGTTGTGTATGTGTGTCTAGGCTGGAGGATGACCTAAGGAGTAAGCTTTCTTCCTCCACGACTCAGCTGACGGTCTAGTGCAGGTAGTCAGGACTAGCAGCAAGCACCTTAACCTGCTGAGTTATATGTAAGCTGCTCTAGTAATTTTTTTTTCAAATATATCTATTTTATGGCTGTTTTGCCTGCATCTATGTCTGTTTTTTTTTGTTTGTTTGTTTTTTCGGTTTTTCGAGACAGGGTTTCTCTGTGGTTTTGGAGCCTGTCCTGGAACTAGCTCTTGTAGACCAGGCTGGTCTCGAACTCACAGAGATCCGCCTGCCTCTGCCTCGCCCAGCTTCTGCATCTATGTCTGTACACTAGGTAGGTGTATGCCGGTGCCCCAGGAGACTGGACAGTTGTAAGTTGTCACGTGGCTGCTGGGAAGCCAACCCAGGTCCCTGGGAAGAGCAGGAGTGCTCTCAAGCACTGAAGCATCTCTCCTGGCCCTGTCTAATGATTTTAAGAGAAGGCTAGGCCACTCCTTTTCTTGACTCTCCTATCTAGCCTAAGAAACCAGAGTTACATGATGATAGATAATCCTGTCTCAAGAGAAAACAAAAACTTGTAAATTGCTCAGCCTTAAACATTAAATAAAGCCTAGAATTCAGAACTGTCTATAATTAAGACTCAAACCTCTCTCCTGACTTATTTCTATCTCCTTCTCTAAACAAATTCTATTTCTACAAAATGTTCTTTTTGGTTTGTTCTTGAGACAGGATCTCACTATGCAGCCTTGGCTGGCCTGGAACTATGTAAACCAGGTTGGTCTAAAATGCATAGAGATCTGCCTGCCTCTGCCTCCTGAGACCTGGGATTAAAAACCTATACACCATGCCAGACCCGCATAATGTTCTTCGTTCTATGCTTTTGATCATGAGCTTCCTGGAATCTGAAGTATATCTCCTTCCGCAACTCTAGTAAATTCACTTAACCAAGACAATTCTGTATCTGTACACAAAATTTATCTTAAATACTATTCCTTTATCTCTTTCCTGACTTTTTTCCACTCAAAATGATCTGTCAAGTCAACTGTGGTGGCTTGTATCAGTAAAAGCTAGCAGTGGGAAGATCACCCAAAAATTGAGAGCAGCCTAGAGTAGAGTTAAGTTCCAGGCAAGCCTAGGCTACAGAACAAGGCCTTGTCTCAAATAAACAACAACAAAAACCCACAAAATGATCTGTCAAGCTGGGCAGTTATGGTGCACACCTTTAATCCCAGCACTTGGGAGGCAGAGGCAGGTGGATCTCTGTGAGTTTAAAGCCAGCCTGGTCTACAAAGAGAGTTCCAAGACTCTGTTACACAGAGAAGCCCTGTCTTGGAATCTCTCTCTCTCTCTCTCTCTCTCTCTCTCTCTCTCTCTCTCT
>NW_026073895.1:0-1749 GCF_014885135.2 Alexandromys fortis
TGTGTGTGTGTGCGTGCGTGCGTGCATGCGTGCGTGCGTGCATGTGTGTGTGTGTATGTGTGTGTGTGTGTGTGTGTGTGTGCCTACACAGAGGGGCTGGATCCCCTGGAACTGGAGTTGCAGGTGGTTGGGGGCTGCCTGACATGGGTGCTTGGAATCAGATTTGGTCCTCTGGAGGAGGAGCAGTACACACTCTTAACCTCTGAGCCATCTCTCAGCCCCTTGTTTTATTTCTGAAACAGGATCTCATTATTTAGCCCAGGCTAGCCTCAAACCAAAATCTTCCTACCTCAGCTTCCTGAGTCCTGGGATCCCAGATATAGGCTACTACACCTAAACTGTAGCTTTTTTCTTGCTCATTTTAGTCCCACAAACTCCTGCGAGATGGCTCTACCTGTGACTTCGCATTTCATTTCCCCAGAAGCTAATGATGCTAAGCATGCTTTCATGAGTTTGTTGCCCTGTTGGCTGTCTGAACTGAGAAATTTCTGTTTAAATCATTTGCTGGTGCTAACTAGATTATTTGCATTTTGTTGTTCAGTTTCTCTTGAGCTGTTCATATATTCTGGATATTAATCTTTTTTTTTCCAGAATACTTGACAAAAACTGATTCCTCCCTGTCTGGAGGACAGATTCTCACCTCATGATTGTTTCCCTTGCTGGCAAGAGCTTCTCAGTTTGATCTAATCCTACTTGTCTGTCTTTAAGATTTTTTTTAAGTTACATGTCTGTGTGTATATCTGTGTGGGTATAATTACGTAAGGAGACCAGAAGAGGGCATCAGATCCCCTGGAGCTAGAGTACAGGCAGTTGTGAGTTGACAGACATGGGTGCTGGGAATCAGACTCTGGTCTTCTACAAGGACCTGTGCTTCCAGGGACTCATCCTGAAGCATCGTTGCCTATGCCAGTGTCTTCAAGCATTTCTCCCTTTTGCATATGGCTTTGCAGTGTCCCCAGCACCATTTATCAAAGAGGGTATCTTTTCTTCGGTGCATGCTGCATTTCTGTGGAGCTGGGGGCAACAGTGCATGTGTGGATCCTTTCTGGACTCTGTTCTATTGCTCTATATGCTCACTGGTTAGTGCTGTTTTGAGACAGGATCTCACTATGTATCTTAAGAGCCGATCTTGTTACATGAATCAGGCTATGTATCCAGCACCATGCTGTCCTGACTCCTCCAGGCCTCCAGCTCTGCTCATCTTGCTCAAGCTTGCTTTGGCTGTTCAGAGTTGTGGTTGGCTCCACAGGAACCTTAGGAGCATTCACTGATGAGGGCGATGATTGAGTGACTATGTGCATGCACTCCTGGGTGAATGGGTAAGCCACTGGGTCTTCGGCTGGGCCGCTGAGTCCTAGGTAAGTGGTAGGGCGGCTGAGTTGGCAGCTGGGTCTCAAGTGAAGAGGCATATGGAGATGTTTCTGGGTGAGTGGCCTCACAAAGACAGACCTCTCCTTGGGTCTTGTCACTAAGGCTTCTCTAGTCTGAAACATGAGGGCACTTCCCTAGTCCTTGTATTACTTACTCTTGTTGCTGAGCTGAAACACCATGATCAGGGCAGCTTATAAAAGGAAGAGGGAGGGGCTGGAGAGATGGCTCAGCGGTTAAGAGCACTACCCGCTCTTCCAAAGGTCCTGAGTTCAATTCCCAGCAACCACATGGTGGCTCACAACCATCTGTAAGGAGGTCTGGTGCCCTCTTCTGGCCTACAGGCATACACGTATAAATTGTATACATAATAAATAAATA
>NW_026073896.1:0-1750 GCF_014885135.2 Alexandromys fortis
GAAGGAGAAGGAGAAGGAGAAGGAGAAGGAGAAGGAGAAGGAGAAGGAGAAGGAGAAGGAGAAGGAGAAGGAGAAGAAGAAGAAGAAGAAGAAGAAGAAGAAGAAGAAGAAGAAGAAGAAGAAGAAGAAGAAGACATCCAAGAAGAAGAGAGTTGACAAATTGGAGGAGATGGTAGATAGCTGAGAATTTATAAGAATTATAAAACACACATTAATTCTTTTTAATTTTGTATATAACTGCAATAATTAGGCAGGGAACTATAAAGAATGTGATTTGCACACTTCTACATTTCCTCTGAATCAACTTCAGTGACAATCAGTGGATCATCAAGCTTCAGACTGTTAAATCCAATTAAAAAAAAAAACAACTCAGAATGGGCATTTTCATTAGCCTAATCAAATGTCTCAGAAGTTAACAAAACTATCCTAAACAAAGTAAGTCTTTAATCAAGACTACTCTTGATTTTCATTATAAATGTTTCAACAGAAAAATCGGTGCTTTCTTATAAATATTTTACAGCTCACAATCAACTTAATTTCTACTAATTTCTCTTGCTTCTATAACTCTACATTCTTCATAGATACATACTGTCTTTTTCTTTTTATTATTTAAAACAATTTTTTAATTTAAATATATTTTGATCATATTCTTCCCATGCCCTCCCAGATCCTCTCCCCCACCCATACCCAACTTTAAATTCTTTCTCAAAAAAAGACATAAATCCAAAACAACAAAACCAAGTAAACAAAATAAAATACAAAAAAAATACCAAGATGTAACCAAATAAAAGCACACCACAAAACTGTGGACTCCATTATACGTCGTCCAACTGCTCTTGCACATGAGACCTGCCCTGGTGCGGTCACTTGCCACTCCATTGGGTCAAACTGACTTTCCCTCTCCCAGCAGGTATAAATGACAGTTCCGTGGTTAATCTTTACCCTAGTTGATAGGTTTTGATTCATTCGTTTATTTTTAAAATATAACAAAATAAAATATAATAAGATAAAACAAACAACCGTATCAAATTGTGGGAGGGAATATGGGGAGAAAGCTAAAATAAAAGGGCATTTGAGGGGTCGTATTAAAATGTAATATAGTAGAAACTTCCTAAAATATGTACATATATGAAGGTGATCTAAATGAAATCGCCGAATAATGGGGGAGACAGAGTACAGACTGGCTATGTCTCATCACCAGGTGAAGCTTCCAGTACTAGAAGTGGACTACATCTAATTGAGTCGTTGGCCAAAGGAGCCTCACAGGAGTCCGCAAACAGCACAAGCTGTTGCCGAGGCTGTAGGTTGTTCTCCACAGACTAACAGCAGGGCCTCACTGTGGAAGACAACACCTCCATAACCCACTGAAGAAGGAAATCTAGTGTCGACATAGAGCCTTCACCCCTAAGTTCCAGCATCTTCGGTGTATGACGGTAGACGGCACACTATCAAAAGAGAAATATAAACACCAAGCCAGCTACAAACCCTTTATCCACAATGGTGTCCTGCCTGCAAGATATGCTAGGGCAATGGTGGCACAAAGATTGTCGCAGGAACCAAACAGTAGCTAATTTGACATAAGGTCCACGCCACAAGATGGAACCCATACCCAACACTGCCTGGGTGACCAAGAAACTGAGACAAGAAAGCCTACGGACCTACGGTAAAAAACAAATAATACTGATCTTAAAAAAAAAAAAAAAAAAAGTAGTGATCAAATGACTCCTAATGATAGTCTGCTATACTCATA
>NW_026073897.1:0-1696 GCF_014885135.2 Alexandromys fortis
ATCAAGAGGATAGCGCTCTAGGTTGGAGCACAAACAAGTGTCTTTGTCCAGCTCCAACTTGGCCTGAACAGACCTGTGAATGGAGTCAGGACAGCAGCCTGGGTCACAGTCAGGAGGGGATGGACAGAGACAACTGTGCTCTGCTCACTCGTAGGCTCAGGCTGGTGGCTTCCTCCTGGTTTGCTCCAAGACCCTCCCAGGATAACTTCAAAGACCTTGTGGCTAGGCCTGGATGCTAGCTGTCACACCTTCTGCCTCTCCTCAGGTCTCCACCTCTCTTCTGTGTGTCACGTATGATGACATGAAAGAGAAGCCATGCTGCTGACTGGGTCTGATCTTCCTACTTCAGGCTGAGTGAGGCCCTGAGAGGTAAGTGCACCAAGCAGGTGAGGGGTGTCACACACTGTATGCTGTACAGGTTCCTGTGTGTCACCAGCTCATGGGAGATGACCTGGATGCTCTGGTAACATCTGCCTGCTAGCACTGTTTGCTTCCCTTCATCCTCAGTCCATGGCCCCTCAGCCACGTGAGCACTTGTGTCCTGTAAGATCAGTGTGACTTCCATGGGGACTGGGGTCTTGGTATTCATGTCAGCTGCACAGATGTGCCATGTCTACAACAGGAAGGTGGAACTGAGTCCCGGGCTGTCATTGGCCAGCAGTGTTCCCAGATTCAACTCTCTGTTCACATGTCAACAGATAATCACTGTCCCTTGGACTCCTCTGGAAGAAAACAAATGGAACCTGGGCATGTCTCTACTGACCTGTGTGCCATTCCCTTTGCTGGCTTCAACTGCCTGGGTTCACAGGAGTGAAGACCAACAGTGACACGTAGAACCATTCCTAGCTCTGTGCTTTCTTTCCTAAGCATGATGGGAAGTGCAAAGCCAGTCAGCTTAGGAAGAGTGAGCACTCACTGGGGTCATTGTGACTCAGAGTGCTGACTTGGGGAAGCTCATCTGGGCAAAGGATGGCCAGGGTTTTTTTGTTTATTTGTTTGTTTGTTTTTGGTGTTCATGAAACTCCCATACCGGAATGGTTACTTCACTCCTCATGGTATGATAGGATGTTACCTATGGAAACACAAGCCACAGAACATATGCTTATGTTTATGTGCTATGACATATGTAAATATGGCATAAGTAAAATACTAGAATCAGCCTCACATATAATTCCTGGATTCTGTCACTACTCACATATTTTTGTGAGTTGCTTGCTAACACTTCCTGCTTACTCAGCTGATATTGTTTCCTTCTTAGGTCTCTGAGGAAGTTGAAGACTAGATTGTTATAGTTTTTCTTGTTTCTTTGCAGAAAGCAAGTTATGATTGAAAGTAAATTAGGTATAAGCCCTTGGACTCACTAAGAATAGGATAGATATGGAGTATTGTTGCTGAAATTGTTGAACGCAAGTGGACGAGACATTGTTGATGTATTTGTTGCCTGTACATATTGAATATACTCATAGTACTTATTGTATATAGTTTATCTCATATTAGTTATAGTCATCTTTTATTTTAGACAAGTAGAGGAAATGTGGTGATATTTCACTTGTATTTTAACAAATAAAGCTTGCCTGAGGACCAGAGAGTAAAACAGCCACCCTGATCAGCCTTACATACCAGGCAGTGGTAACACACAGTTTTAATCACAGTAGACATGCTAATTTGCCATAGAAACTGGGCAAAAGTGGTGCAC
>NW_026073898.1:0-1673 GCF_014885135.2 Alexandromys fortis
GTGCAGTAGGATCAAAAACCCATTGCCATTGTTCTTGAGGTCTCAGTAGTCCTCATTGTCCACTATGTTCAGCGAGACCGGTTTTAACGCAGGCTTTTTCAGACCCAGTCCAGCTGGCCTTGGTGAGTTCCCTATAGAACATCCCCATTGTCTCAGTGTGTGGGCGCACCCTTCGCGGTCCTGAGTTCCTTGCTCGTGCTCTCTCTCCTTCTGCTCCTGATTTGGACCTTGAGATTTCAGTTCGGAGCTCCAATGTGGGTCTCTGTCTCTGTCTCTGTCTCTGTCTCTGTCTCCTTTCATCGCCTGATGAAGGTTAATATTCAGGAGGATGTCTATATGCTTTTCTTTGGGTTCTCCTTATTTAAAGTGCTTCTTTTTTATTCAACTCTTTTACTCAGAGAATTTAGTCCATTATTGAGAGATAAGTTCTTATAACAGCTAGATTTAACTGATTTCTAATTCTTTCATTGTCCTTCCCCACCCACTAAATTATTCCTTCATGGTCTACTGGATTGATCTAGTAGCATTTTGATTCTTTGCTTATGGTTTTGGTTGGAAGAGTTTGTTTTTTTTTAAGTTGTGGTGATAATTCAAAATAATATTTTGATAATTACTAGTTATGTTGACATAACAGTAACGTGCCATTAGAATAGAAATGAAAGAGTCAGACAAAATATATAAAATGTCTGTTGGTGGTGCATTGTTTTAAAAGAACTAGGATAGCACCTATAAAGAGTAGAATGTCGTGGCAGTCTTTCTCCTAGTATCATAGTAGGTCCCATGCCTCATTAAACATTATTGGCACAAAAACTTCTCTCAGATATGTGCAGCCATATTGACCTATCATGTCCTTCCTCATGTCATACCTTAAACTGTGTGTATTTCCTTCCACTGAATCTGTCTGAGTGGCACCTTATCCGGGTAAGCCTGTGAATAGAAGTTCAGTATTAGATTTTATCAGCTCAGAACTAGATCCCGGACAACATCTTGTGCATGCTACACTTCAATCCAAAGTGAATATGTTCTTAAACTACACTATTCTACCCAAGTTGGTAGACTGGTGACAGAAGTGATTGCTGAAAATGACATGGCTCAGGGATTAAGAGTATATAGTCTGTTCTTCAAGAGGCCCTGAGTTCAATTCCCAGCAACCACATGGTGCCTCACAACCATGAGATTTGGTGCCCCCTTCTGGCCTGTAGGCATACATGCAGACAGAACACTATGTAATAAATAAATATTTCAAAATTTAACTTTATCTCCATCCATCACCAGATGAAGGTTCTCGCTCAGGATAGTGTTTTCTATTTCCATCCATTTGCATGCAAAGTTCGAGAAGTCATTGTTTTTTTACCGCAGCATAGTACTCTAATGTGTATATATTCCACACTTTCTTCATCCATTCTTCCATTGAAGGGCATCTAGGTTGTTTCCAGGTTTTGGCTGTTACAAATAATACTGCTATGAACATAGTTGAACAAATGCTAGGGCATCTCTTGGGTATATTCCCAAGAGTGGTATTGCTGGGTCCAGGGGTAGGTTGATCCCGAATTTCCTGAGAAACCGAAACACTGATGAGATAGAGACAGAGACCCACACTGGAGCACTGGACTGAGCTCCCAAGGTCCCAATGAGGAGCAGATGGAGGGAGAACACGAGCAAGGATGTCAGGA
>NW_026073899.1:0-1757 GCF_014885135.2 Alexandromys fortis
GCCATTGTTCTTGAGTTCTCAGTAGTCCTCATTGTCCGCTATGTTCAGCGAGACCGGTTTTATCCCAGGCTTTTTCAGACCCAGGCCAGCTGGCCTTGGTGAGTTCCCGATAGAACATCCCCATTGTCTCAGTGTATGGGTGCACCCCTAGCGGTCCTGAGTTCCGTGCTCTTGCTGGAGAGCTTTTTCATCTTTACCATTGTCAAGACCCTTCTATCACTTCACTATGATGACACTGTTGATAAATATGATCATTATCATCAACTCTGATATTAAGTTAGAACCGTGGTTCCCTTAATCAACTCCATTTCCCTAAGAAAGCTGCAAACTCAAGGGCTATTGCTGGAGATTGTCTCCTTTGGAAAAACGGAATATCAGAGTCTTCAAAGTACAAAGCAGCTTAAACAATACAAATGTGTCTTCTCAAGTTCCAAAGCCTGGAAATCCACATTCAGGGGGTCTTCTTGCTGTTCTCACATGACTTCTGAGACACAGAACCATTTCTCACCCTTTGCATGGCCAAATACAGTATCCTAATGCAAACCTGCAGAATAGAGTAGAACACTCAGGTATGACTTCATTTAACCTTAATCATTCCTTACTCTCGGGGACTCTCATTCACATTCTAAGATCCTAGAGATAACGATATTATTTGTAATTTGACTGAAAATTGCCCTTCAAAGGTCTTACAGATTAAAGCCTCTGCTCCCAGATAATGTAGCTAGTCTGTGAGAAGTGTTCAGATCATGAGAGCACAAATTAAAGAATATATTAGTCTACTTAGTAAATCATTGTGACAGGAGGTGGAGCCTGGCTAGGAGGGGACTTCTCAGCTTCTTCAAATTGCATATAGCCCTAAGTCATCCCTACATCTCCTGCTTTTCCCTCATTCTCTTTCACTCTTTCCCTCCCTCCCTCCCTCCCTTCCTTCCTTCCTTCCTTCCTTCCTTCCTTCCTTCCTTCCTTCCTTCCTTCCTCTCTCCACCTCTCTATGTCTTTGTGGGTCATGTGTGTGTGTGTGTGTGTGTGAGTGTGTTTCCTGACACAAAACAGGACTATTGGCCCTAAATTTTGATTTAGATCTAGTGTTTAAAAGCAGAATTTATTGTTATTAATTTCTTGAGCATTTCAGACAACACAATTTGAACTTATTTACTGCCTCAATTCTTCCCTTTACTAAACTCTCGGCCACATCATCCCTTTCCACCCAACTTTCCGACTTTAAGATTAGTTTTCTGCTCTTCTTCTTTCACCATGGAGTCCAGTTTGTGTTGTCCATCTTGTCTTGAGATTGGCGCTTTCTTGAGTATGTGGTTAGCCTACCAGTAATCACATACATTACTTTTATAAAAAGGATAAAAGACAAAAAAATACTCCCCACCTCCCAATAGCCGTCAAATGCTCATATCCCCACAGCTAGTGGTGGGATAACATATCCACTTCCCCACTCTGTATTCTGAGATTTCGATTGTCCTGCCCCCAATAACCACCAGCTCATCCCTGTACTTTGTGGCTATTTTGAATATTGAAAGTAAACATCCAGAAATGAGGGGGAAAAAGTAATGCTTATTTTACTAGGTCTGGATTATCTCATTCAGCATCATTGTTTCTGGCTCCACCCATCTACCATTTACCTTTCTTGCTACCTCCAACCACCATAACTTAGCAGCTCTAATTTATCAAAACCCATCTGTCTTGATGATCTCTTTATCATGTGATGTGGGAGTGTCATATATCAATCTGTTGATTTCATTGGT
>NW_026073900.1:0-1757 GCF_014885135.2 Alexandromys fortis
AGCCTGTCCTGGAACTAGCTCTGTAGACCAGGTTGGTCTCGAACTCACAGAGATCCGCCTGCCTCTGCCTCCCGAGTGCTGGGATTAAAGGCGTGTGCCACCACCGCCCGGCCTACAATCCTAATTTCTAAAAATAGAACATATTTTTTTCTTTTCCTTTTAAGAGTTAATCCTGTGGAGCCTGTTAAATTGGCCAGGAGATAACCCCAAGAAATATTCACCAGAAGACAAGCTAAGAACTAATTAGCCCCTTAATGAAAAATGTACCCATCCTTTGAAAAGCCCCTCCCTCAGGGTTGCGGCTTCCAGACCTTTCTCACAAAGCACTGTGGGCCCTGTACACTTTCTTCCATTATTCAGGAAAGTGTAAGACTTCCTTCCTCCCTCCCTTCCTCCCTCCCTTCCTTTCTTCTTGCCCCCTCCTTTTTCTCTCTCTTTCAGATGCTGGTGAAAGCGTAGATAAGCACTCTGGGCTTTCACCCCATTCTCTGAAGGTCTTTTCACCTATAGTGTGGCTGCTTGTCCATGATGTGATGACCTTCAGGTCTCAACCAATGAGTGCCTTCTTTTTTGGCTTCCCCACTCACAGTTGTAGCTGTTCCTCTTCTTCCTCTTTTGGTCAAGTGCTGAGTTTACATCTGCTCTGATGCTTCTCTTTCAAACTCTATAAACTGAGCTCAAGTCGTCTTCTGAGTCTGCTTGAAAATTATTTTTATTAAGTAGGCTAAGAACCAGAGAACGGAAACTGTGGTTTCAAGCAGCAATTGGGGGACTCACCAAAGGAAAACAGGAAGTACTCTTCCATGAGAAAGGCAGCAATCAGTAGAGTGCAATGTTTTGAAAGTCAGTGAAACAATTGCATTGAAGCTGGAATCGCAGAAGTCTATTTTTCTTTTTTTTTTCTTTTTTTTTTTAAAGATTTATTTATTATGTATACAACCCCCTGCCTCCACACGCCAGAGGAGGGCACCAGATCTCCCCACAGATGGTTTGGAGCCACCATGTGGTTGCTGGGAATTGAACTCAGGACCTCCGGAAGAGCAGACAGTGCTCTCAACCACTGAGCCATCTCTCCAGCCCCAGAAGTCTATTTTTCTAAACGTTCATTCTAAGATCTTTAGTGACCAAGATGAAGGGAACTGACTGCAGAGGCATGGGATTTGTACACATTGCGAAAAGAGAGTTAACAATTAGGACAGAAACAAAATTCTATTTTCATTTTGTTTTTTACATTTTTTAAAAGTAATAAATAATTATGTCATTTTACCCCTTCCCTTTCCTCCCTTCATCGCCTTCCTCAGACTCTTCCACCTCTTTAACTTATGGTCTCTTACTTTAATTGATATTGTTACACACACGGGGGGGGGGGAGGAGAGAGGGAGGGAGGGAGAGAATTACAAATATATTAAAACAAACTGGCCAGTACATGTTACTTGTATGTATATGATTTCAAGACTGACTATTTGGCATTAGATTACCAATTAAGTGGTGCAACTCCCTATCTGAGGATTCTTTGGTTGCCTGTAGCTTTTTATTTATGAATGGGGTCTTACATGAATTTACCCTTTCATGTTAGCATGCCAACTGGCGAAAAACACCATTTTGAGTACAATGTCCATTTAAGAAATAGATGCCTCTAGAATGTTCTATTGGGAACTCACCAAGACCAGCTGGCCTGGGTCTGAAAAAGCCTGGGATAAAACCGGACTCGCTGAACATAGCGGACAATGAGGACTACTGAGACCTCAAGAACAATG
>NW_026073901.1:0-1752 GCF_014885135.2 Alexandromys fortis
CTGAAGTCCTGTTCCTCTGGAACAGCAAGCCCAAATCAGCCGACTCTGTAGTGTTTCAGTATCACAGCGGAAAAGCAACTCGTGGGCTTATTAAAGTTATGATCTCATATCAGCCATATAGCTGAAGGTCACGTTATCATGTAACGGGGAGGCCAGGAGAATAGGATATGGGCAGGAAGCTAGCTTAAGGAACGCGTGTTTCTTAAGAAGATACAGAATTCTAGACCTTTTAAAAGGTTCATGCTGTCCCGTAGTCTGTGTCTCCAGTTGGAGGTAACTCCTCTCTCTTGCCCAGAAATCTCCAATACTTTCCCTGACTTCCTTTCCCTTCCTAATTATGACCACTAGTATCTCATCTCAGTGAAATTCCTTCTGCTTCAAAAAGTCATTCCTTATTTTTCATTAATAGACTTCTACCAAACACCATTATTATTCTTTACCTAAATAGCCCCGTGAGAAGGTAGACTAAAATCTTGTTGGTTGGCTTGTCATGATGGAGAGACTAGATTTTCTTGGGACATCAAGACATGGCTGTAGGGGACTAGAGAAATGGCTTGTAGTTCAAAACAATTTGTGTTCTTGCAGAGGACCTAGGGTCGTTTGCCAGTGCTCACATGCTGGCTCACAAACATCTTAACTTAATTTCAATGCCCTCTTCTTACCTTTATCGGCACCAGTCATGAAGTGAAGCACATGCATACATGCAGACAAAACTCTCATACACATAAATGACCATTTTAAAAAGACAGAAATGCTTGTTTTAAGAATTGAGCTCAAGTTATATAATTTGGGAAGTTGAAGTTTTCCTGGAGTTGGCGCTGTCAAAGGCACAAGATATTTAACAATACAGCTATCAATCTTCATCATTGCCAACCGGAAAGATGATAAACCTTCTTCATCAAAATTTAAAATATTTATCTTTTTAAACTAGATCCATGAGGCAGGCTAAAGCTATAAATGCTAAAGACGTGGTAGTCACTCACATTAGCTAAAGGAGTAGATGTCTGGTGGTGTGTAATTTAGACACACACCATTTTGTTGGCCTTCAGAATAACCTTGGTCGTGGGTTACTCCCTTATGGCCAGAGTCAGCCTGACTATTGGAGGTCTGTGAAATGTGTGAAATGCTTGTATTCAACAGAGGATTATCATAGCATTAGCTCTTAGAACCAGCTCAGCTCCTCCCAGACTGTGGGACTGCTCTTTCTTTTCTTAGCAGTGACTATAGGCCCGTCATCCTAACCATCAATAAAGATACAGTGGCTATCAGAGATCCACAGTGTATTCACTATTCTCATTCTATGGCAGACTGAGCTACTCCAGAACAATTAATTATACAGAGGTATTGAGTGACAAGAGAAATTCTGAGTGCTATAGGGTATATAAGAAGAAAATGATATTTGAACCTATGTTTCCTACAAAACCGTCTGTTGTTGCCTCATGTCTATGGTCATCAGAAGCAAGCTTTGTCTCTCAACAGCAAGCCTTCAGCTATTTTGCCTATGGGTTATATAGACAAAAGGAATAGATGGGGGTAGGTAGCAACAATTGAAAAAGGTCATGTATTACACTGTTGAGCTAATTCAAAGTATCAACCTATAAGTTCCAGTGTCTTTCAGTGCATAATCTCACCTCTCTTTAAGCCACACAGGGTTGCCTGAAAGGCTTCCCTCTGGCTCTTTCCCCAGTTGTTTATCTGGGAGATTCCTGAGACACCTGAAGATGGAGATCATTAATCTCACGTCTACTTTGG
>NW_026073902.1:0-1720 GCF_014885135.2 Alexandromys fortis
TGCTCTTCCAAAGGTCCTGAGTTCAATTCCCAGCAACCACATGGTGACTCACAACCATCTGTAATGGGGTCTGGTGCCCTCTTCTGGCCTGCAGGCATACACACAGACAGAATATTGTATACATAATAAATAAATATTAAAAAAAAATACCAAGGATGGTGTTCCATCAAGAGTCAATGTGTAAGTCCAAGAAATCAAAAATGTGTCTCTGCAGGAGATGGGAATACACAGTTCATCTCAGCTGACAAGTGGATCAAGGGAAGGAAACAACACTCCAGGTGGAGAAGATGCAGTGAGGAAGACAGTTAAAGAGATAAAGGCACATACTGATAACAGGGTGATGGTGCAACCCTGTAACCCCAGCACAGCACTCAATAGGTAGAAGGAAGGCCAGACGTTCCAGAACTCCTGGGCTGAAGTCTACTACCGTGACTGGCACAAAGGAGCGGATAAGGAGCAGCAAGTCTGTCACTCAATACATATACTGTATCCAGAGTCTACACAGCACCTTAGGAAGAACATTTAGAAACGGGAAACAGGAGACCAGAAAGACATGCATACAAAAGAAAGCTGGTCAGGGTCAAATGAGGCGGCTCACACTAGTAACCCAGAACTTATGAGGATGAGGCAGAAGGACCACCCTGAGATCCACTGGGCTATCCTAATACCTTGTCTCAAAAGAAAAAAAGAAGGAAGTGAGGTTATATTTCTATCACCTGAATGGTCACTATATAAATGAGCAAAGTACTGGAAATTCCTGGAGAGCAATGTTCCACACAGGGAAGTATCCTAAGACAAAACTGCCTGCCCTATAATGATTCTCACACAATCCCTGGATGCCAAAGGGCCTGAAGTATTGGGAAGGAAGCTGGTTTAAATGACCTAGAAGATCCCTCCCAACATGAAAGCTTTGATCCTAGAAACATGACAAAAACTACTTAGCAGCAAGAAATCCAAAAGTAGCAAATCCCTTTTGAAGCATAACAGATGTAGTCTGTCTCAAGTTGTGTCCCTGAACGCTAGCAAAATAGGAACACAGGCTTTCAGTCAGGCCAGCCTTCAAGCACAGCTCTGTTATATACAGAACTGTGCAGAACCTCAGGCAAGTTTCCCAACCTCTCAGCACCTTGGTTTTCTCATTAGTAAAATCCCCCAGAGAGCTGCTAAAAACACAAATTAGCCACAACTGTAACTCAGTAAGCATTTAATAAGTGCTATTGTTGTTGATATTAGTAAGAAAAACAAATCACATGACACTGGGTGTAGCTTGAGTATAAAGATAACTTATTTCAATCCCCCTAAGACTGGCCTGCTCGGGTGACTACTTAGCTGAATGCCAGGTAACATCTACTGGGTGCCTAATATGTGCCAAGCACCAATCGAAGAGCTGCAACATTTTGTTAGACTCCTGACAATTCTGTCTTCCAAGAAGAGTTCATAGTGGTTAGACAATCTGTCCAAGTTACAGAGTTACAAAAAGGCAACTGGACTTCAGAACCTTGCCTTAAAACCAATGATTCCCAGTCCTGCCTAATCCTGACTCCGCATTAAAATTACCAAGGAGATACAAAATCAATAGTTACCTCTACGGTTTATCCAACCCTATTTACCCAAATTCTACCTTAAATTCATCTGGGTGGTAGCAGCATTCCCCAGAGTTCAGGGACATCATTTAGGTCATCTTGCCTAAGGCTCATTTTCAGGTTGCACAATAAAATGA
>NW_026073903.1:0-1755 GCF_014885135.2 Alexandromys fortis
TCTGACCCCTGCTGGCGCTCATGCATGTGGTGCACATGGACACACAAGCAGAACACTCATACACATAAAATCTTAAAAAAGAGGTGTTCGTGACTGTTTACTGGCCTCAAACTCAGAGTCTGCCTCCCAAGTATTGGGATTAAAGGTGTACACCACCACCACCACCACCACCACCACCACCACCACCACCACCACCACCACCACCTGGCCTTTTGTTTATTTTTTTAAATTACTTATTTATTTCATGTGCATTGGTCTTTTGTCTGCATGTATGCCTGATTGAAAGTATTGGATCCCCTAGAACTGGAGTCATAACCAGTTGTGAGTTGCCATGTGAGCGATGTCAATTGAATCTAGGTCCTCTGAAAAGCAGTCAGTGCTCTTAACTGCTGAGCCATCTCTCCAGCCCATGTTTACTTGTTTGTTTGTTTTTTTTAAATACAGTTCTTTCCATAATGCTTTAAAGGTACTAGTCATTGTCTTCTGATCTCCATTTCTTTTTTTTTTTTTTTTTTTTTTTTTTTTTTTGGTTTTTCGAGACAGAGTTTCTCTGGGATTAAAGGCGTGCGCCACCACCGCCCGGCCTCCATTTCTTTTTGAAAAGATTATATATAATGTTCTATCTGCATGTATGTCTGCAGGCCAGAGGGGGTGCCAGATCTCATTACAGATGATTGTGAGCTGCCATTTAGGAGCAGCCAGTGGCTCTTAACCCCTGAGCCATCTCTCCAGCCCCTGACCTCCATTTCTTATAGTGTCCCTTTGTTTCATTATTCTCCCAGATATAATGTCTTTATCCTGCCGCCTCCACCCCCTGATATTTTTAATGTTTTGGTTTGGTTTTGGTTTTGGTTGGTTGGTTAGTTTTTTGAGATGAGGTCTCATTATGTGTTGTAGTAGCCCGCTTGTTCGTTCCCGACTGCTCAGCCCTGAAATAACTACACAGAAACTATATTAATTAAATGACTGTTTGGCCTATTAGCTCTAGCTTCTTATTGGCTAGCTCTTACATCTTAATTTAACCAATTTCTATTAATCTGTATATCACCATGTGTCTGTGGCTTACTGGCAAGTTTCCGGCTCATCTGTTCCCATCAGCGGCTACATGGCATCTCCTTTCTCCACCTTCTTTCTCCCAGCAGTCAGTTTAGTTTCCCACCTAACTTTACTCTACCCTATCATAGGCCAAGGCATATTCTTTATTAGTTAACCAATAAAACATACAGAAGGACTTCTCACACCAACTAGGGAATCTCAGCTGGCCTGTAACTCTCTATGTAGACCAGGCTGGCCTCAAACGCATAGAGATCCACCTGCCTCTATCTCTGCTAGGACTGAAAGTGTGCCCCATCACACCCTGCTTCCCCTCTGTTACTTTTAATACAGATAACTGGGAACATGCATATTTGTGTATAGGTATGTAAGTGCAGGTGCTTGCAGAGGTCAGAGGGGTTGGAGTCTCTTGACGAGATTTGTTTGTGTTGATTTCTCCGAGACCACCTACAGACTCTCACCTCGAATCAGTAGAGCATGAGACTCTTAATCTCAGGGTCATGGGTTCGTGTCCTGATGTGGGAGTGTCATATCAATCTGTTGATTTCATTGGCTGAGCAATAAAGAAACTGCTTGGCTGGCCCTCATAGGTTAAAGCATAGATGGGAGGAGAAAACAGAATAGAATTCTGGGCGGAAGAGGAAGTGAGGTCAGACTCTGCTCTGCTTCCAGAGGGACCGGACAGCCGCCATGCTCTGCTCT
>NW_026073904.1:0-1695 GCF_014885135.2 Alexandromys fortis
CACACACACACACACACTATCTCTCTTAAATACACACCTTTTTTCAAACCTGGGGATCTGATGTTGATGGACGCTTCTCTTTTGTTTTTAGTATCTTCTAATCACACCCTCACCAGCTCAAAGAGGCACACTGGTTGTTTGTCTGTCCAGGGCCTGCATTCCTTAAACACAGCTATCCAACCTCTATTTGATGCCAGAATTTTCCCAGAGATATGGTCTGTTTCCACCATGGGGATAATTCCTGGGTCATGTCAGGTGTGGTCACTCCTTGACACAGTTTGATATGCAGTTGGAAGGTGACAAAGTGAAGGGGACACGGCCCCACCGAGATGACCATGTACACATTCAAATCCCTAAGGGGGAGATCCATGTGTAGGCCAGCAGGGTTAGTTGGATCCAGGGCCTTTGGGTCAAATGTCAGTGGAGGACAGTTCTGGGCGTTGTGCTGTTGTGTCTGTCTGAGTGGTAAGCTGTCAGAGGTAGGGAGTGAGTGACGCAAGGAACAAAGGTCACTTGGCTCCTCAGCCTCAGGTGCCCAGCAGTTCCAACACTCTGCTGTTGCTGTTCTCTCTAGGAAAGTGGGGATGGTGCCAGGCCTAGAGGCTGTGGCTTCTATGACATTACTGAAAGCAAGGAGCCTCATAAACTAGGGTGTCCCAGGTTGAGAATGCTCCTTTTTGGTTTTTGCTGAAAGTTTGAGACTATGCTTACAAAAAGACCCAGTCAGAATGCTGGACTCAGGCCTCCAGTCCCTTCTCCCCTCTGTTTTCTCTCTTGCCAGTTCACTCCCTCCTCCCGTGAGCAGCTCTCTCACTTGAGAAATGGGCATTTTGATATCATTCATAATGTGGGTTATTTAAAGCAGTAGACAACAGTTGGGTACCTAAAGTGTGCTTGGCAGTTATGTGATGTTCAACTGAGCCTGGCACCACACACAGGCTGCCGGCTGACCGCAGGCAGCTGAGTTAACTGGGCCTTGAATGCCTGAGAGAACTCTACCCTTCCCAGATCCTGCTATTGAACAACCCTTGATTTATGCTCGATTCGTGACCTCTGCCTAGTGCTACCAGTTTCTTTCTGCCACCCCTGTGCCAACCATTTCCCTCCCTTCAAATTGCCTGATGGCAGCCTTCTCCTGGCCTTCTCATTACTCCTCTATGACCATTTTCTCTTTTCTCAACTACAGCAATACAGACTCATCTGAAAACGCTTACGGACTCATCTGGTCCATGCTTCTTCCATTATCTGAAACCTCTCCAGACCAGGCTTGTCACCCGATCCTGCCATGGAAGCTGCTCTGATGAATGTTGCCAGAGACTTCTGCATTGCTGGAGGCAATGGCTGGTTTTCTGCCCCCTTTTCAACCACCTTTGTCATTCTATGTTTGTGGTCAGTGTGGTTTTCATCACAGTTTCCTTCTTGTGGCTCAGAGGGCACTCTTCACTTTCCTTGTTCTTACTCTTCACTTTCCTTGTTCTCCAGCTCCTAAGTATCTATTGTTCCTTCTCCTTCATATGGTCATGCTTGAATCCTATTCCTTATCTACTGTCCTTCTCCATGTACAGCCACATGCAACCCCAGCCTAGCTCAGGCTAATTGTAGTTCCGGAAGCTACCTGTATATCTGCTGCACAGACCATTTATGCTGGCTAGTTGTGTATCAACAAGACACAACCAATTGTCATTGGAGAAGAGG
>NW_026073905.1:0-1758 GCF_014885135.2 Alexandromys fortis
TCTCTCTCTCTCTCTCTCTCTCTCTCTCTCTCTCTCTCTCTCTCTCTCTCTCTCTCTCCAGTTTCCCGCTCCTGGCACGGCACTACAGGCGTAGTACAGGACCATTCGGGTTTTACAAAATACTAACACACTCAGTTCAAAAATATTTTTTAGATTAAAAAAGCAAAAACAAAAACGAGTAAGAAATGTTATAGTAAGGTATGAAACAAATTCACTTAGTTTGTTTGTGAGACAAAGTAGCCACAGCTGGCCTCAAACTTGTTGTAATATGCCAAGTATGGTGAGGCACATTGATAATCCTAGTTCTTGAGAGGCTTAGGGAAGCACGTGGGTCCTGAGGCCAGGCTGGGATAACAGGGAGTTTCATGCCAGCCTAAGCTACATAGTGAGTGCCCTTTGCCAAATATTAAAAGCAAACAACCAATTTTGTTCTGCGGCCAAAGCTGTCCTTGAACTCCTGATCCTCCTGCCTCCACTTTCCATGTACTAGATTATAGACATGTAACATAATGACCAAAATTCTCCTAGTAATGATAAAAAAGCGAGTTCAGTTCTATGAGAGAAAAAAAATAGCAACAACAAAAAATCACACCCCACCCCCATATCCCAATAAGAAATGGTTAAAAACTCTTGTTCTTAGTTCTAGCTTCCTTGAAACTCCTGCGCCCTGAGAAGACGGCAGGGGAGAAGTGAGTGCAGGCAAAGGTCCATGTAAGGCTGAGGAAACAGAAATAGGGGTGCTGGAGGCCAGGACGCGGACCCAAGTTGACATGTATGCTACTGTTCTCAGTAAGTCTCAGTGGGTCTGGAATTGCAGCCTTGTACCACAGAGGCCATCCCTGAGAGACTGCCTTGTTCAGAACATTCCCACTGGCCCTCTGCCCTGAACCTGTCTGGACTAGCTCTGTTCTCTTTCGGCCAAGTGTAATGTGTACAATAATAAATCATTTTTCTTGCTGTCTCTCAGCTAAAGAAAAAAGTGGTCAGAGGACATGAAACTTCTCTATTGTGAGAGAGGTGTATAAAAATTATGTATCATATAGAAATTGTCTGTTGATACAGATGTATCTGTCTGGGCTCGGAGCGTCAGGGCACCTGGCAGAAGGCATGCACCTCTGCAAGCAGGAAGCTCTGGTGTGCTGGCACAGTACAGGACTCTGAAGCAGGAGGGCCAGCCTGGGCTACAGACCCTGTCTTTAAAAGAAAAATTCAGCTTGGTAACTTTTTACTGGGGAAATTATTTAAAATAAATAGTTTGGCGAATGCAAGCTTTGTTTATGGATTTTTAAAAACTGAAGTAATTATGGTGTACTATGCTGTGGAATATTATTTTAACTCGGCAAAGATGTGTTACATTGTTTATGCTGCAGAAAATTACTGCAACTGTGTAAAGGCTGCTTACACTGCATTTGTGTGAGGATGGAAGGCTTGTGCTTGATTATGTAAAGGTGTGCTGCATTTGTTTCACCTTGCTTGTTCAAGGCACCCAACTGGTCTAATAAAATAAAAGGCTGAACGGCCAATAGCTAGATGGGAGAGGGATAGGCTGGGCTGGAGGGCAGAGGGAAGAAATAGGAGGAGAAAGTAGGCTTGGGAGAGGAACAAGAGGAGAAGAGACGAGAGAACGAGGAAGAAAGAGAGAGAGAGACTCCAGGTGCCAGGCAGGCAGGGAGGCAGCCACCAGCCAGTCAGATACCAGAAGCAGTGAAAATAACATATATAGAAGGAAGAAAGGAAGAAGAGTTGTTTTTAAAAAAA
>NW_026073906.1:0-1702 GCF_014885135.2 Alexandromys fortis
CACACACACACACACACACACACACACACACACACACACAGAGAGAGAGAGAGAGAGAGAGAGAGAGAGAGAGAGAGAGAGAGAGCGACTGCGAGCTGAAAATACAAGTAAACCCAACCCAAACAGACTATGCCTTACGGCGTTTACAAAATGAAATTGAAAAAGACGGTTGAGAATTGCAGGCACTTGAGTGAACAGCCAACCTTTTCAATTCTGCAACGCAGGAAAAAGATTTAACTCACAACGATAGTAAGGGATAGTAAAACCAACAGCACTAAGAATACTTGGTGACAGTTCATGTTTACAACTGAGTTTGATAAATATATAATATATGCATCCATGGTCAAATACAATGTCTTCATTTGGTGCTAGGTGTTTTTCAAATAAAATAAAAGAAGGTTAAATATTATACTTGGAGTTGGGGGCAAAAGGAATCCAAGCCAGCAAAAGTGACCAGAGGCATTAAGTAGGCTCAACTCTAATCATTCCATGCTTCTTTCCTTTATTTCTTCGTTTGTTCATCCCTTTCCTCCATCCCTTTTTTCCCCTGTTTCTGTCTCTCCTTCCCTCCATCTCCCCTTCTCAATTTGAGACAAGGGCTCTCTGTATAACCCAAGATGGCCCCAGGCTCACAATCCTCCCGCCTCCTCACCTGCAGTGCTGGTATTACTGGCATATGCTACTATGCCAGTCTTTTTTTCATTTTGGGCCATTGATAATAGTTATGAGGTCAAAAATATCTTTGGCATAATCTACTTTCTTATCATCACAAGGCCATCTGAACATTAATTTTAGCAGAATATTTCTCATTCATTAAGCTAATTGTTAAATTGCCACTTTTCATAAGTTCAGTTTGAAGCAGATGAGACCTGCTGCAATTTATTATAATAAATGTCCCCTTAAGAAACTCCCCCAGAATACCCTGATAATTATTTCACATTAATTGGCTCATACAGTAAAATATTCCATTTTATTACCTTCATCACATGTCTGACAATTCTGGATAGTTGGGACTGTCATATTTCCACTATAAAAATGAAAAATATCATTACCTGAATAAAATTTATGCTATAAAATTATCAGTAGATATAAGATAGCTTTTTTTAAAATTTCTGAGCACTGATAGCTGTTTAATTCACTTTTTTTCCCTATAATGAGTTGGGTTTTTTTTTTCAAGGCAGGATTTCTCTGTAGCTTTAGAGCCTGTCCTGGAACTAGCTCTTGTAGACCAGGCTGGTCCAAGGTGTGCACCACCACTGCCTGGCTCCTATAATGAGTTTTATCAACTAAATGTTTCAGTAGTCAAGTTTTATATTTTAAAGATGGAGAGACAAAGACCAATTGCAAACTTTAAGGAAGCAATAAAAATCTAATTGTTGTCACTACTAATATCACTATTAACATTAATAGCACATATTTAGTTTTCCGTTTATTACTTAAATAGCTCAAAATTAATTCTATTAATTTTAAACACTTTCCAATTCTATGTATTTAGTTCTGTGATCATATATACATGGCTCAGAAATAAATATTCTAGCTAATACAAATCAAGGGATGAGTTTTGTATGTGGGATTTCAGAAGAAAACCAGAAGTAGCTTCTTTTCTTTTTCTTACAGTTGAGACAATGGCATTAGTTTCTAAAGTGGCACATTTCCCTGCTCTCTCTGTTGTGGGGATGGGAGGGAGGGAGGGAGGGAGGGA
>NW_026073907.1:0-1658 GCF_014885135.2 Alexandromys fortis
TAGCTAAGGGACTTAATGATAGGTTAGGTCTTACTGCGTCTCTGACTCAGCAGGTAAATGACTGCTCTAGCAGCTCGTATTGATCCCTTATTCAAGTTGTGTTAGTTACCTCCAGTCATGATCTTGCTGTGCCATTCAGGTGAATCACGGATCCAAACCATGACAATAAAGTTTTATCTAACTGTCTAGTGAAATCTTTCATTTTGACTTCCCACATTTCTTAACTCCCCTCCTTTTATTTGTAAGAAGCATCTAACACATTGTTCCCAATCAACCCTAGTTACCTTTGGAGAGAGTCCACACATTCTCTTTTGTGTGGGTTGGGCATGACTCAGACATAATGAAGAGAACATGGCAAAATGGTTAAGATGTCACTGTGATTAGCTTTCCAAGGGGCTCCAGTTTCCACACAGGACACCTACTCACTCACAATGTTTCAGACTTCTAGCTCTGGGAGAAAGAAGCCACCACACCCACCAGTGCCAATGTTGAGAACACACCATGGCGAGGAACCGATCCCGTGTGACAGCCATGATTAATCTTGATTGTCAGCTTGATGAGATTGAGAAGCACCAGGAAAACAACCTCTGGGGGTGTCTGTGAGGAGTTATCCAGGTTAGCTTGATCAGGGTAGGAGACTCACCCAAAATAAAAGCAGCGTCATCCCATGAGGTCCCAGAACAAGCTTGAAGAAGAAAGGACCAGCATCAATTCATCCCTCTTCGCTTCCTGACTCCACATCAAAGGCATGTCTGACCTCCCGTTTCTGCTTCAATACCCTGCCCACTGAAATACACCTATATGGTCTCCTTTACATATAAGGTCCTGCTCTCCCCTCCCAGCCCAGAGATAACTTACTCCCTTTAGCCTCTCCTTGCTAGGCATTTGGTCACGGCCATGAGAAATGTATCAAAGGATGTGATCACAGACCCTTGAGAACTGGAGGGTGTCCCCAGTTCAGGAGTGAGCATGGAGTGCAGCCTCCTCAAGCACAGCTTGGGGTGAGGACCACGCAGCTGGCTTCATGATGACAGCTTCTTGAGGAGACACCGGGTCACATGTCATGGCTCACAAAACTCGGCAAGTATATATGTTTCTGGTTTTAAGCTGCTATGTTCCAGGGTGGCCTGTTATACAGCAATCATTGCTACTACACCAGCACCATTTAAGGTTTCTTTCACCTTTGGAGCAAGCAGCCTGACGTGACGCTAAGACAGCAAGGTTCTTCTCCCTACTCTGGAGCTGAGCCTTGGTGGCTAACTCACAGACTGCCTTTTCTCATCCACAATCAGGGATAAGAAAGCAGAGGACTGGTCATTTACTTAATCTAAGTTGTGACACTCGTCAGGGGCTTTCTCATTCCATAAATAATAATACATAATAGCTCCCTCTGTTCCACTTCACAAAGGTGGAGGGGAAAGGTCTCTGAATCTGAGCAACTTAAATATATGTTTTAGAAGAAGAAATTTAGCACTGGCAAAACTAAATCTAAATCCATGTGCTCACATAACTTTTTGTTCAAGTAGGAACTTAAATCCATACATTGTGTCATGTTCTGTTCAACAGTCACCATCCTCACAGAGTTCTCCCAAGCCCGCTGGACCTAAGGGAAACAGACCACCAACTACCATGCACTTTGGCCTCATTCTCTGTATTGC
>NW_026073908.1:0-1753 GCF_014885135.2 Alexandromys fortis
TGGTTACCTAGGAAACAGAATGTTAATGTATTTCCTGCCTCAGTTTACACTTTGATATATAAGGCTGTTTAGAGAATAAATGAGAGAAATATTTCAAGATATGAACTCAGGATTTCATGAGGGATCAGTAAGAATCTCCCTCCCAATAAAGACATGTGAGTTGTGTCATTATCCCCATGCCTTCACGCCAGTTCAGAGAGTTTATGTTGGGGTCTGATCCAGAGAAATAATTTAGGTGCGGGCTAGCACCAGATCCCGCCAAACTACAGATGAGTGAGACCCTATATTTGATTCTCAACACCACAAATGATAAAGAGGAAGTAGGCAGAGAAGTAAAAGATGAAGAGCAATGGAAAAGCCTAAAAACTGGAAATATCAGGCTAGAGAGATACCTTGACTAGTAAGGGTATTCACTGTGCAATCTTGAGTATCTGTGCTCATATCCCAGCATTCAAACAAGAAGCTAATTGTAACTGTGTGTGTCTGTACCTACAGTGTTGTGAAAAATGGAAATGAATGATCACTTGAGCTTGGGGATTGCCAGACTAGATCCAGGCTCAGAATTAGACCACATTTCAAAAAAAAAAATAAAATAGAGAATGAGAGAGCAGGACCCAGAACATTGTCTTCTGACCTCCAATATACAGAAGTCTGTGTGACCATACTCGTATATATAAAATCACATTAATAATAATAAAATTAATTTTTAAAATTTAAATCTAGAAATATTATATGATGTAGCAATTCCAATTTAAAGAATATATATCCAGAAAAAGTAACATTCACAGATAAAGAGCAATATGTGTAAATAAGATGTGTTAAATAATAGACGAGTGGATAACACACATGCACACAGAGAGAGACACACACACACAGACACTCTGACACACATGGACTATTCTTTGTTCCCCTTCAAAGAACTGGAATCCTATTTTTCTTTTACCAAGAATAAGACTAGAAGTCATTGTGCTAACTGAGTTAAAGAAATATGGAGAGTCAAATGCTGAAATATATAAGTCGGCATGGAATCTAGAGACTCTACACTCATAGAAGCAGAAGTATAACAACGGATCATGAATAAATGGGATGGGATGGAAAGGTGAAATTGGAGATATTTGTCAAATGGGGAAAAGGCATAATTAGGCAGGATGGGTAAGGTAATTTCTGGAGAATCATGGCACAGTGAGGTGACTGTTACTAACAGTAGGGCCTACATGAAAATTGGTCAGTGCAGAACTTCACCATTCATTTTCTAAATCAGTATGAGTGGCAACTGTGTTAGTGAGCTTACAAAATGCACATATTTTACATTTTTATATCTTTGTATTTTATATATTCACATATATAGAACATCTCACTGTACACTATAAATATATACATAATCTATTTGTAAATTGTGCCTTCATAGAACTAGAGGAAGAATGGTTCCCTATTATACTCATATAATTTGAAATTGTATAGCCATACTGATGAATATCTTGCATATCACCATAGAACCTTCATCTGGCAATGGATGGAGATAGAGACAGAGACCCACACTGGAGCACTGGACTGAGCTCCCAAGGTCCCAATGAAGAGCAGAAGGAGGGAGAACATGAGCAAGGAAGTCAGGACCACGAGGGGGGCACCCACCCACTGAGACAGTGGGGTTCATCTATTGGGAGCTCACCAAGGCCAGCTGGACTGTGACTGAAAAAGCATGGGATAAAACCGGACTCTTTGAACATGGCAGACAATGAGGGCTGATGAGAAG
>NW_026073909.1:0-1695 GCF_014885135.2 Alexandromys fortis
CCCCTGCATGCTCGGAGGCCCCCTGCGTGCTTCGAGGCCCTGCTCCGAGGCCCCCTGTGTGTTCCGAGGTCCCCCTGTGTCCCGCTGTGTACTCGGAGGCCTCCTGCGTGCTCCGAGGCCCCCCTGCGTGCTCAGCTGGGGGGGGGGGCGGGCTGCATGCTCCCGAGGGCCCTGCGAGCTTGGAGGTCCCCTGTGCGCTCATGCTCATGCTCGGAGGCCCTGCAGCATGCTCTCACCACTGCGAACTCTGCGATGTTTCCCCTGCCGAGGTGACTGTACCCTCATAAACCATGAGCCAAAGTAAACCTTTCTTCCTTAAGTGACATTCACTGCGGATTCAGTCACAGCATGGAGGAGAGAAGGGACACAGGGGATTGGGTTCTTTGTGTCCGTGGCATGAAGGATAGAGAAAACATTCTGGATTAAAGAGGCTGAAGAAACATGACCCTGGGTGGCTTCTGTACTAGAGGAAAATGCTATAAAGAATTTCACATCAACTGACAAAACTGGAACATGAATAATTTAGATAAAAATATGATATCAATGTAAATTTATGAAGTCTATGCCTGTAGTGTGGCTCCATGAGAGGAAAGTCCCTTTCCCTCCTTTTAGTTTTAGAGATTCAGCCTCACTACTCTCGAACTTTCTGTGTAGCCCAGGTTGACCCCTAACTCTGTGTGTGTGTGTGTGTGTGTGTGTGTGTGTGTGTGTGTCCCCCGGCCTCACTCACTATATAGCTCTACCTGTCCTGGAAACTACTACATAGACCAGGCTGACCTTGAACTCACAGAGATCCAGCTGCCTCTGCCTCCCAAGTGCTGGGATTAAGTATGTGCGCCACTGTGCCATGGTTGACCTCAATTCTTCTGTTTTAAACTCCCGAGTAGGAGCTAGACTACAGCTACACAATGTCAAGTTAGTGGTAAAAGGTCAAATATTATGTAATTTGTCCTTAAATGTTTCAAGAAAAAAGGTGCATGTTTGATAAAATTTTAGTGACAGGTAATCTGGGAAGGGCATTCAGGTATTCTTTGTAGCATTTTATGCTTGTGACTGGAAAATTTGGAATTGTTTATAAAAAATTTTTTTTGAGTAGCCAGAAACAGTTCTAGAAATGTAGTCGTAAAGTTACCTGCCTAGTGTGCGCAAGGCCCTGGGATCAGACCTGAGAATAAGATGGGGAAAGATGAGCTAGGAATGACTTTTTCTCACTGGGCAATGCAGAACCGAGCATGAAAGTAGGTCAGAGTGAGTTCTCCCTCTCTCTCTCCCTCTGTGTATGCAAGTGTGTGCATGTGTGTGTGCGCGCATGTGTATGTGCACGTGCACATGTGCATATGTGTGTGCGCGCGCGTGCATGTACACACATCAACACTGCTGGGAGTCTACCTGTGATGCACAGAGTGCTTCATTTTCCTGCTGTTTGCTCCAGGCTCTGTGGCCTGCCACCATCTTTCCCTGATGGCATGCAGACATGATTGCAGGGTGAGCTGCGCACGCTGGCCGCCCACCCGCGAGCAGGCAGGTCATGCCTAGGATCCACTGGATTCTGAGAGGTCTGTGGTTCTGTGTATTGAAGATGGGGAAGAAAAATGATAGGTGATGGAGGAAGGTCATTGGTTAAAAAAAATAAAGAAACTGCTTGGCTGGCCCTCATAGGTTAAAACATAGGTGGGAGGAGTAAACAGAACAGAA
>NW_026073910.1:0-1723 GCF_014885135.2 Alexandromys fortis
CCGGGGGCTGGAGAGATGGCTCAGTGGTTAAGAGCATTGCCTGCTCTTCCAAAGGTCCTGAGTTCAATTCCCGGCAACCACATGGTGGCTCACAACCATCCATAATGAGGTCTGGTGCCCTCTTCTGGCCTGCAGACATACACACAGAATATTGTGTACATAATAAATAAATAAATATTAAAAAAAAAAAGAGTATATGACCATCACAGTGGGCAGCAAGCCCCAGGTGAGGTGGCAGGGATAGCTGATGTAGTTCTCAGAAAACAAATGAGGGGATGGGCTCTTCAGGTGAAGATGTTCACAGGTGAAAAACGCTAACGTTTTCTTACAGAAAGTGCCTTCCTACCCTTTTCCGCTCCCCCCTCCCCACCTCTCTTACAGGGTATAACTGCCTTTGAGGACACGCAAAACTTGAGACCTTTTCGCTATAGGGTCTCGAACACCAGCCTGAACAACTTCTCCTTACCAAATTCCTTCTGTTATTGGCTAGAGATAAAGCCACTAAGGTCAGAAGGTCATGGTTTACCGCACATAATGGAGAAGAAAAATCTGTTTCAATAGCTTTACAGGTGGAACACAGTCTCGGAACACCCAATACTCAGCAGAGTCCAGACAAATATGGAGAACGGTACCCCTATGTGGTGTGCTTGGAGAAGAAGGGGTGAGCTGGAAAAAGGGCCAGCTTCATCAGGGAGAAGAGCAGACAATGGCCTGAGGACCTTTTCTTCGTGGACAAGGCAGGTTCAAGCCCAATGGGTGTGAGTTATATGCAGGGATTATTCGAGAAGGAACGTTTTTACAGAGGAAATCGGTGTTTGATTTCCTTTTTTGTAGCGTAGGTAGGAGGCAGATTGTGATTGGTGTGAATTAGGACACATCCCCTCCTCACCTTCCTCGCCTGTCCCGTGTCCTCTCTGCCTGGACTCACTTGGTCACGTGATAAGTGCCAGGTGTGCTGTGGCTGAAGCAGGGGCTCCTCAACCACAGGAAACTGATTTGAACTCCTGACCTGCTCTTTAGTGACACTGGCAAGTCCCTTAGCTTCTTAACCTTTATTTCCTCCTCTGGAAACATAAATACCATCTGTGTTGATAGCCTGACAGAATGGTGAGAATCACATTAGGTAATGGAATTCTCAAGGGCAGCAAGCATAAAGTCTAGTCTTAACGCTGATGGGCAAGGAGTCTCACAACCACCGACCGCTGTAGCTTGTAGGCTCAGGTGAAATCCCCCTGCCTTTGTTTTGTCAGGGAACAGATGGGAGACCTTCAGCAGCCTCCATAGGATGCTGTTCACTGAATCCCAACACAGAAAGGCCAGCCAGCACCTTGCTTTCAATAGGACTGATCAGGAGTTTCCTGACTCCCTACTAATGCCCTGGTGACTGAGCTCCATCACTTACCTAGGCTTGCCTGAAGACTCTGAAATGAAGACGCTAGCTCAAGTTCACAGGTGCTAAGAGGCAGGGCTGGAATTCCCCATCCAGGCCCCACTTTCTCACCCCTGTTAATCCCATAGAGGGCTGAATATGAGTCAGCTGCCCCAGCTTAGCCTCCTCGCTGTCTTTGCTTCCCTCCTCCCTGGCCCCTCTTTTCTTCCCTCGTTCCTCCCTTTCTTCTTTTCTTCCTTCTTTCCTTCCTTTCTTCATTCTCTCCATCCGTCTGTCCCTTCCTCCCTCCTTCCCTCCCTCCCTCCCTCCCTCCCTCCCTCCCTCCCTCCCTCC
>NW_026073911.1:0-1751 GCF_014885135.2 Alexandromys fortis
ATAGATAGATAGATAGATAGATAGATAGATAGGTAGGTAGGTAGGTAGGTAGGTAGATAGATAGATAGATAGATAGATAGATAGATAGATAGATAGATAGATAGATAGATAGATGATAGATAAAACAGAATGGACTAGGAGGATTATTCAAACAAGGGGAAGCTGTATTCTGACCTGTTGTTATGGTAATGACCGCTGCAAGCACTACAGACTTCTGGGATAAAATGCTCTGATGGAATGACTCCATATTAAATCATCTGAATCTGTTTGATGTAAACCTAAGAACAATTATTTAGATTATTCTGAGGAGCATAAATGTTATTGATCCAGTGAGTCAAAGCTTTCTGAACAAAGATTAGATTAAAAGGAAATAGATAGAGTCTTTGAAAGTACTGTTGCCAAGGTCTTCACAAAGCTTGAAAGGTCCCACACTGTCTCAGTCAAATAATTATGCCTGTCTGGCAGAACAGATGCATTTCTCTGCACAGTTCCTGAAAAGTAAAATGCTGCTTAAATCAACAATCATTTTATGAAGATCGGGTAAAAGTGCCTGCAGATCTTGGTTTTCCTTCCCAATGTCTAAATGACATTAGCTATCCCTACTCTTCTCTCTGATACCCTCTTCTGTCACCTTCTGCCACTCCTCCACCACTTTGCTTCTGTTAATTGACTGCTTCAGCTGCACCAGCCAGAATCCTGCCCCAGAGCTTTTCCTATCCCCATGGTTTGCAAATTTTCCCCCAGAGAACATTTTCTCTCTTCTTTGAGAAGCACTCAAATCTTACCTTATGAAGAAGGCTTTACATACCCACTTATCTAAGACTGCACTTGCAACTTGTTATCACTATACATACAACACACACACACACACATACATATGCACTGCATAGGCATATACAGCAGACACAAACACCCTTACTTCAATTTTTATATTATTATTATTGATATGCTACTCATCGCTCCTCTAAAATTCTTTTATCTTGAAACTCTTCCCACTGTAAAATATAAGACCCACAATGGTGACACAGAACTTGCTGGAGTGGACTGTTCAATTTGAGGCCCAAGCCACCAGAGGGAACCCAAACCTGACAATGCCTACATGTCCAGAAACCAGAGTCCAGAGACCCAAGATAAAACCAAAACAAGAAAAAACAAAAAAAGTCAATGAAATTATATTCTCCTATACTCAGATTGGGGACTAGTTTAATTGTCATCAGTGGGTGTCATTCTGCAACTGATGGGAGCAGATTCAGAGACCCACAGCCAAACACCAGGCGAAGCAAGAGGAATCCTACAGAAGAGGGGAGGAAGGATTGTAGGAGCCAGAGGGATTGAAGACATTAGGAGAATATGGCCCACAGAATCAATCCCCTGACTGAATCAGCAAACTCGAACCCCGTATGGATCTAAGCTAGTCCTTCTGCACATTCGTTATAGTTGTACAGATTGGTGTTCTTGTGGGACTCCCAACAATGGGAGTGGACTGTGTCTCTGACTCTTGCCTGCACTTAGGACCCTTTCCTCCTATTAGCAGGCCTCAACTAGCTATGTTACAAGGTCTTGTGCCTAGTCTTGTGGTATCTTTAAAAGGCCATGATTGGTGGAAATATCCTGGAAGGCCTGCTCCTTTTGTTTGAAAGGAAACAGAGGAGTGGGTCTGGGGGAGAAGAGAAATGGAAGGAGGGGCTGGGAGGAGTGGAAAGAGTGGAAACTGTTCAAGATGCAATGTATGAGAGAAAAATAAACTATAT
>NW_026073912.1:0-1753 GCF_014885135.2 Alexandromys fortis
GGGGACTTGATTGGGGAAGGGGGAGGGAAATGGGAGGCGGCAGTGGGGAAGAGACAGAAATCTTTAATAAATAAATTAATTAATTAAAAAAGAAATCAACAATTAAAAATCACACAAAAATGAATTAATCAGTGAAGTATTAAGATATAGATATCAAATATGTATCTGCATAAATGTGCAGTTTAGGAGCTGAAGAGATATTCATGATTAAGAGCATTGGCTGAGTTGAGTCGCCAGCACCCACAGTAGATGGCTCACAACCATCTCTAACTATAGCTCCAAAGGATGTGACTTCCCCTTTCTGGCCTCCATGTGCAACTGCAACCCCCCCTCCCTCCCTCTTTCACACACACACACACACACACACACACACACACAAACACCGTTAAAAATGAAATAAATTTATGAGTTTTAGAAACAAAGCTTTGTCATGCCAATGGAGTATTTCCATAGATGAATTATAACTAATACTGAAAACAAGAGAATCTCCCCAGCACCAACAGTTGAAATTCTGCAAGTTCTAATTAACTAATTATAATGCAACATTCCAAGTACTTACTACTTAATAATAACCTTTGATAGAATACCCACTTAATAATTATAGTTATAAAACACTTAATATGGTTTTAAACTAAACAACAAAGAATTCATTAAAAACGCAAACAATTTTAATTTTTAATTTTGATTGTCCCAAACCAAAAAAAATTTTTTTCAGGGATTTTTTTTCATAATTTTTTAGTATCAAACTATCACTGCACTTTGAATATTGTCTCACACTGAGCCATACTAAAGCAATGCAGAGACTAACAGAGTTATTCTTTTATATGGAAAGCACAGGTGAGTGTATATGATGCAGAGGCCAGGGGACAAAACTGACTGTTGCTTCTCAGTCACCATCTGTCTTACTTTGTTTAGCTCAGTTTGGAGACATGGTCTCTCAGTAAAATCTAGGTGCGTGCCACAGAGCCCCAGAAAACATATTATCTCCGCCTCCTCAGCCAGGGGATTACATGCACATAGCATGCTTGACTTTCTTTTAAAGTGTATTTTTTTAGAATATACTAATTATACATAGTAGATTTCATTATGAACTTTTTATACATGTATGAAATGCATTTAATCACTTTCCCCATTTCCCCTCCCACTTCTGCTTATCCTTTATTATTATCATTAATTAAAATTATTCTTCTATTTTACATCCCTACCACAGGTTCTCCTCCCTCCTTTCTTCCCACTCTCCCATCCCACCCTGACTTCTGCTTCTGTTCAAAAAGGGGCAGGCCTCCCATGAATTTCAGCAAAGCATGGCATATCAAGTTGAGGCAGGATTAAGCTCTCCCCTTGTCTTTAGGCTGGGTAAGGCAATCCAGTATAAGGAATAGGTTCCTGGAAGCTAGTCAAAGAATTAGGGACAGGCCCTGCTCCCACCACTAGGGGTTCCACAAGTAGATTAAGCTACACACTGTTGTATGTATGTATGTATGTATGTATGTATATGTATATATATTGTTGAAATAAGAAGCGGCGGCGGGGCTGCGTCCCCAACACCCCGGCCTCTTGGCTAGCTCATGCCCGAAATAACAACACACAAACTGTATTCATTTAAGAACTGCTTTGCCCATGAACTCTAGCCCTTACAGGCTAATTCTCGCACCTGGACTAGCCCATTTCTAATCATCTGTGTAAGCACCCCAAGGTGCGCTTACCGGGAAGATTCTAGCCTCCATCCATGCTGTCTGGGAGCAGAGCAGAG
>NW_026073913.1:0-1752 GCF_014885135.2 Alexandromys fortis
TCGAGACCAGCCTGGTCTACAGAGCTAGTGCCAGGACAGGCTCCAAAGCCACAGAGAAACCCTGTCCCTAAAAAATAAATAAATAAATAAATAAATAAAATAAAAAAGGTTTAAAAAAAAGAAAGGTGACGTGGGCCAGCAAGATGGTTCAGTGAGTAAAGTTGCTGGCCATCAAGCCTGACGACTTGAATTCCATCCCCGGAACCTACATGGGATGTCTGAGGTTTGTGAGTGTGGCCAGAACAGCGGTGTAGACTCCGGGATACTGTGATCTGTGTCACAGGGTGACAGTGTTTGTGGATGTGTGTGACACTGTGTGTGACTTACAGCTTGGTTTGAGAGATGACTGAACGGCTGTGTGAATCACCACACACACACACACATTTGTGTCCTGAACACTCATTATTGCTTGAGGTCTTGCTCTGGGTAACGTCTCAGCTGTCCAGTTCCTGTCCTCCTGGGGATACAGACTAGTGGCCGCTAATCTGACATGACGCGCTCTACTGAGTGTGGTGTCTGTGCTATTTATTGATAGTGTTCCCGGGAGCCAGACGTGGTTGCACACACCTTCGCAATTTAAATCTGAATCTCAGCGCTTGGAAGACTGAGGCAGGAGGATCCAAAGTTGGAGGACACCTGGTTTATACAGTAAGACTCTGTTTTATTAAGAAATAGCAAACAGCAGGGTGGCAGCGCATGCCTTAATCCTAGCACTTGGGAGGGAGAGGCAGGTGGATCTCTGCATTCTAGGCCAGTCTGGCTTACAGAGTGGGTTTCTGGACAGTTAGGGCTGTTATACAGAGAAACTCTGTCTTGTAAAACCAAAAAAAAAAAAAGTAAGAAAAGAAAAGAAAGAAAGGGGCTGGAGAGATGGCTCAGAGGTTAAGAGCACCACCTGCTCTCCCAGAGGTTCTGAGTTCAATTCCCAGCAACCACATGGTGGCTCACAACCATCTGTAATGAGATCTGGCGCCCGCCCTCCTCTGGTATGTGGGTATACAGGGAGGCAGAATGTTGTATACATAATAAATAAATAAATCTTTAAAAAGAAAAGAAAAGAAAGAAAGAAGAAGAGAGATATAAAGAAAGAAAAGAGAGAGAAGGAAAGTGAGAGAAGGAAGGAAGCAAGCAAGCAAGGAAGGAAGGAAGGAAGGAAGAGCAAACAAAACAGGGCTGGAAAGCGCTGGCTGCTATTCTAGAGGACCCAGAGTTCAGTACTCAGCACCCACAGGAAGGCTCACAACCATCTGTAGCTGCAGTTCCAGTGCCCTCTTTCTTCTGGCCTCCTTGGGTACTGCATGAATGTGGTACACAAGCATCCATGCAAGCAAGACACACATAAAATTAAAACAAAGCCAACGAGTTAAGGATTGGGGCCATGGATGGCTCAGCTGGTAAAGTGCTTGCGATGCACCTTAACATAGAGCCTGAGTTTGATTCTCAGCAGCAAGTAAAGCTGGGTAGTGTGTTTGTAATCCCAGTGCTGGAGAGGCAGAGGCAGGCAGATCTCTGTGAGTTCAAGGCCAGCCTGGTCTACAGAGTGAGTTCCAGGCCAGCCAGGCCTAACAGTGATACCCTGTCTCATATTTTTTTTTTCAAGACAGGGTTTCTCTGTGGCTTTGTAGCCTGTCCTGGCACTTGCTCTGTAGACCAGGCTGGCTTCGAACTCACAGAGATCCGCCTGCCTCTGCCTCCCAAGTGCTGGGATTAAAGGCGTGCACCACCACCGCCAGGCAAACCTGTCTCATATAT
>NW_026073914.1:0-1749 GCF_014885135.2 Alexandromys fortis
AAAAAAAAAAAAAAGGAAAAAGCCATTCACTACTTACTCCTACAGCAAATACCAGAGATGACTCAGAAAACTACGCAAAGCAGAAGCAATATATTTTCAAGTTCTTTCAATAAATGATGTAAATCCTCTACACTCTGGTTAAGCACACATGAAGTAGTTCTCAAGTTTAACTGTTACAAAAATCAGTCATAAGGTATTTGCATTCTACATCAGGTTTACATACAGTGTATTAATTTAAGATGTCTAAATGAAGTTTCATCCCAGTCAGGGGAGAGGGTCTTCACCTGATTTTAGCATAGCATGTACATAGCATCTTGAAATTAGTAAAAGCTGGTGCACAGCACAACTTCCTTTCAGCCTCCTCATTTTAAGTTACTCAACCTTCTTTGGAGATAAAGTAGCCATCTGAAGTAGTCCACACTTTTAAGAACTTTGGTAGTAGAGCTGGGCAGCGATGGCCTTTAATCCCAGCACTTCGGAGGCAGAGGCAACTCTGAGTTCAAGGTCAACCTAGTCTACAAAGCGAGTTACAGGACAGTTCAGAATGTTCAGAGAAACCTGGGGGGAAATCAAAATAACTTTGGTGGATTGAACTAGCGAGAGCCCACACAAGGATTCCTTTAAATACATATTACCACAACACAGTTCTGACAGGATCACACCTAACAAAAAGGCTCAATTGACATTTTCACATCAGATGCCCAGGCAAATCTACAGCAGTATTCTAGCTTTTCCTTTCCCTGTGCTGCCTATAAACAATCTCTGGGAATCAGATGCTGGCCCACAGCCTACCTACCATGAACACTTCTTTTGAGACAAGTCTCTCTATGCAGTTCTGGAACTTGCTCAGTAGACTAGGTTGGTCTTGAACGCAGATCCTCATGCCTCTGCCTCCTGAGTGCTGGCTGAGACCACCACTCAAAAGGCGAGAACATTTTAGAGAACCAACGTTAGACGGGGAAACCAAGAAACATACATGTCAGAAAACCCTCAAGCTTCCTTCCATCAAAGGCAGTTCTAACTTCTGAAGGTCTAGGTTAGACACTTCGACTTACACTAAAACATCTGATTCACAATACAACTTTAAACAAGCTATTCTTTTAGGTGAAACTACCTAGCAAAATGCAGGTAGGGCAGATATCCTAGCTGAACCACAGTATTTACACCTGTAAGACAAGCGTTAGGTCACGACTTGATCCAAATGTCTGTGAAGGTAGGCACAGAACACATCTGAATGAACCTCAGAGGCACTAAGCAAAGGCATTTTTAACTGTATGGCACAAGCTTCCTTACGTTAGCTGTAAAATGCTTATAAACAAGGGATGATTCACTTGTTTAGATTATTTGAAATACAACTTTATTCTGATTCTAAACAAAAAGAATGGGAATGACAGGAACAAGATTTTACCACTGACTGAATAGTGCGATGTGACTGTAGCAGTCTTATTTTTGAAATTCAGGAAACAACTGTGTTCCAAACAGCTAAATATGCAAGTCCAAAAAAATGAAGGTATGTTAAAAAAAAAAAAGGTTATGTTTTAACTGCCACATTCACTCCGAAGCCCATTCATCTCCTTTCAGCATCCAATGAAGTACACGATCTGCTTAGCTAAATAAGGTGGCACACACGCTGCACCGCTGACATCACAGGACAGTTGCCTATAAAACTAGACTTCTGACGCAGGGCTCCAGCTTCACTTTCTCACAGGTCATCATCCTCATCCGGGAGAGCAGTCGTTTGAGCGACCT
>NW_026073915.1:0-1777 GCF_014885135.2 Alexandromys fortis
GGGGAAGGGAAATGGGAGGCGGTGGCGGGGAAGAGACAGAAATCTTTAATAAATAAATAAATTTAAAAAAAGCATCCTGGGGAGATTAAAAAAAAAAGATGAAGACAAGCTAGGTTCAGTTCCCATCACTGACATGGCAGTTCATAACTGGCCTGAACTCCAGTTCCAGGAAATCTGATGCCCTTTTTTGAACTCTGGATACCTGCAAACACATGATACACACACTTCCACACTTCCATTGCTGGCATTTAAGGATAACCCTGAATTAGGTTTCCTTGACTCTACCTCTCTTTGCACCTGCTAGTGGGTTCTTGATAGGGCTCCCTGGAAGTGTGTTCATGTTCCCATCAGGGCTCTGTCTCTGCACCCATGCCCTCTGCTACCCTCCATCTGAGATGGTCTCCTCTAACTGACCCGTAGGCAGCCCCTCAGCCAGGGATAAGCCTCTCACCATTTTCCAGGAACCAGAGGAAACCGAGGAAATATGAGCTGTGAGTGTCTCTAATCCTAGTGTGCTACACATCCAGGTTCTTCATATCTGTGACCCTACAACCCAGCCTGTTGTGGAAAGTCAGTTTGCAGCATCCTAAATGGAACAGGAGGGCAGAAACTTGGTTTGTTGTAGGTGCCATTGTCTTTTCTCAACCTGTTCTTCCATCTCATGGATGGTGCAGATAGATAGAAATATTCGAATGCACTCCTCTTTCTTTGCTTCCTCTCTTCCATTCTTGTTTCTTGGCCTCCATATTTCCTGTCACTCATTCTGCAAGAATCATGAAAGGCATTTTTCCCTAGATCTTATACTTCTTTGGATGCAACCCTGATAATTAATCCCCGAGGAAAGACCAAGGCAAGATTTCTCCTTGCCAAAAAACAATGAGCACTGAGTGCCCTGCCTACTTAGTGCTTAATAAAGTAAATGATACTGACTGAGAAGTGCCAAGTTGTTGCTAACAGAAACTCACTGGATCTAAACATCTCCTAATGTAAAGACAATCAAATTTTTCCCTCTGTTTCTTGTCATTAGGTGGGAAAGGAAAGTTTACATTGGAAAATAATTAATGATGAAAAAGTAGAATATATTGGATTAATATACACAAGCATGCTTAATATTGAAGCATAAGTATATACATACATATGCAAAAAAATAATAGTCCTACCACCAATTAACTATATGATAGTAAAGATCCTGCTTTTTTAACTCTCTCTAAAATGTGGGTTTAAAAGCATGCCCCAGGCTGGGAACATAGCTAAGTGGTATAGCCTTGCCTAGAATGTGTGAAGTTCTAACTTCACTTTCCAGCACACACTCACAGAAGTAAGGACTTCAAAGGATGGCTTGTAAGAGCCTAAACACATTTTACGGGATTGTAATGATGAAATACAGTCTCAAAAGCATTGAAGACTAGATATTCTGATGACATTGTTCTGACACTGGGTGACTTGTTTCACAAACTAACTAATTCATCATAGAAATGACAATTCCAAAGGCAAGTAAGGAAAACTGTTTCCTGCAAATGAGGGGCACAAAAAAACAAGATTTATTTTGAGGACTGGGTGGGTAACTCAGGAGTTAAGAGCACTTGCTGCTCTTGCAGAGGATCTGAGTTTAGTTCCTAGTGCCAGGCGGTTCACAATCACCTGTAACTCCAGTTCCCAGGAATCTAATAACCTCTTCTGGTCTCTGTAGACACCAGCACATAAACATACAGAGAGAGAGAGAGAGAGAGAGAGAGAGAGAGAGAGAGAGAGAGAGAGAGAGAGAGAGAGAGAGAGA
>NW_026073916.1:0-1750 GCF_014885135.2 Alexandromys fortis
TTTTTTTAATTTATTTTTTCTTATAAACTCTGTTCCACTAGAGAATCCGGAATAACACACCGAGATAACCTCTAGCCCAGGTCCCCAGGCAGCAAGGTTCAATGATCTCTGCCTCAGAGGGGCTCAGAATAGGACAGCAGTTCTCAACCTGTGGGCCATGACCCCTTTGGAGCTGCATATCAAATATTTACATTACTATCCATAAGAGTAGCAAAATTACAGTTATGAGGTAGCAACAGAATAATATGATGGTTGAGGGGTCGCCACAACACAAAGAACTATACTAAAGCGTTCGCAGCACCGGGAAGGGTGAGAACTGCGGGAACAGGGGAAGCATCCAAACAGCTTTCAATTATTAAGTGTAAATCTAAAGTGACCACCAGCATTAACTTGGATGAAGCTGGCCGGGCCTCACCTGCAGTGTTGGGAAGATAATTTTCTTTCGAATAAGCAGACATTTTCAAGCTGAAACCCAACGAGGCACTCTGGAATATAATGTCAGCTAGCTAGGGGCGAACAGTTCGCATTTCTCCACATCCCCAATAAATGGGACACAGAAAAACGTAGAAAGATGCCGAGTGTGGAGGCCCTGAGACATAAAAGTGGGGTGTGACAGGTGGACCAGAGAGAATACGCTGACCCCCAGGTGTAAGCACCAACCTCAGAAAAACGAGGGCTTTGCGACCGAAAGGAACTGATTTCTCCACCCCCATCAACGCAGCATTTTACACTCATCTATTCAGGGACCCCATTTCCTGGAAATGCAAATTAACCAGAGAGAAAATAGGATGCTGATATATTGCTTTCCAGAGACTAAGACAAAAGAGGAAGGATGGTGAGCGCCAGAGAGCTGTAATACGGGAAGCTGGGAAACTTTCATACACCATCTCTGGTTTAAGAACTAGGAAGAATCATTTCTTGATGAAAATAATAAAGAGAATAAAAAGTCCCAGTCACATGTTCACAGCCCTAGGAAGCAGGAGCAGACTTCAGAGTAGAGCGGGGGATCCTCAAACACTGGGCAGTTAGCCAAGCCACACCCACCAGCCCGCCCATCAGCATCACTGACACTCATGGAAACTGACTGTGGGATCCATGTGAGAATGGAGAAGGACACTGGGGAAACAAGAGGTCTGTCTAGACTTCCTCAGTCAAAGGACAATGGCTTTCAAATCCTGAAAAAATCCCTGCATCTTAATGAAAAAGAAAAAGGAATATTTCTCACAAAGAAGAAAGTATTATATGGAAAGAAGCTCTCAGCCAAAACCTAAATGGAGTCTCGATGTTGTGCAAGGAACATGGGCTTCAGGTAAAAAAAAAAAAAATGGATCACTAAACAGCAAGGCTAAGATTATAATGGAGTTGGCTAACTTAGAGGTAGATGAGGTATAAGATAGATAAAAGAAATGTAGCCATAAAGTATACAGAGAAATGAAAGGCAAAAGCCATTGTTGTGCTGAAAATCCAATCACCAAGGAGAAAAATAATGCAGATGTTCCTAGAATATGATCAGGGAAAAACCAGAGTCGGGCTTGGTGGCACATTCCTTTAATCCTAGTACTCGGGAGGCAGAGCAGGTGAACCTCTGAGACTCTGAGAGCAGTTGAGGCCAGTCTGGTCTACATAGCAAGATCTGAACTAGCCAGAGCTACATAGTGAGACGAAGGAAGGAAGGAAGGAAGGAAGGAAGGAAGGAAGGAAGGAAGGAAGGAAGGAAGGAAGGAAGGAAGGAAGGAAGGAAGGAAGGAAG
>NW_026073917.1:0-1688 GCF_014885135.2 Alexandromys fortis
AGACACACACACACACACACACACACACACACACCAGAAAACAAAACAAAAAATCTTATGGAGTCTGATGTGTGTTGCCAACTCCTCCTGAGCATGGGGCTTGTCTATTCTGGAGTGTGGTTGACATACCCAGTGTTACTTCTTTGAAAAAGCAAACTGATTCGCCCTTTTGGTTAGAGGTGGGAGTTCACGTCAACTTTGCCTTCTCTGTGCTGTGATTGGGTCCTGGGTGAAACTGTGCAAGGCCTGTGCATGTTGTCACGCTCAGTTCATGTGTGTATTAGTCCTCTTGTGTCTGGAAGACGGTATTTCCTTGGTGTTATCCACCATCTCTGGCTTTTACAACCTTTCCTCCCTCTCTTGCACATGGATCCCTGAGGCTTGAGGCAGGGGTTTGATAAGGACACCCCATTTAGGACTGAGTGCTCCAAAGTCTCTCACTCTCTGCACACTGTCCCTTTGTAGTTCACTAAGCTAACTACCCACCTAGTCTTTTTCTTCAACTTCTGGTTTGAGGTCTGGGTCTTACCCTGTTGCCTAGTCTGATCTCAGATGTGCTCTGTAGCCCAGGCAGTCCTGGAAGTCCTCATCCTCCCGTCCTCACCTCTCCATTGCTAGAATCACAGTTGTGCCCCACTCTGTGTTGTTTCAATACAGGCCTGGGTTCCTTGCTTCTGTTCTTGTAGCTGCTCAATGAAGTCACCCTCCTTGGCCATCAGGGTCATGTGACACTAGTGCTGAGGATATTAACGTAACTGAAGCTTAACAGCATCTCTCTTCTCCAGCTTTTGCATTCTCAGCATTTATAAAACAGACACGTTAATACTGTCTGAACCAATCTGTTTGCTCTGATTCCTGACATCCCTGCAAAGTCATCCCTTTATAGTCAGTTTTTGTGGGGTTTTGTTTATTGCAATTTCATACACATAGATAATGTCCGATGATCATATTCTCATCATTATTATCACCTTTCCCTCCCTCCGCGCTTCCTCTCCTCCCAAAGTACCCCTCCACCTTTCATGTGTCTCTTGGGCATGTGCCCTACTGCATTTCACTGGGCTTTCTGCCTGGTGGGGGTGTTTACTTGAGCAAGAGTAGTTGTTGAGACTCCCTTTCTCCCCACAGCCAATAACCACTTATACTTCCTCAGGGACTGGAGGGTCCCCATCACGTGTGGTACTAGTGCAGGTGACCATCACTGCTGCGAGTTCATGGGTGCACCAGCCGTGTTGTCCAGAAGACGACATTTCACAGGACTCCTGCGTCCACTGGCTCTTACGTTCTTTCTCTCCCCTCTTCTGTGTTCTCAGAGTCTTGAAGGAGTTGATGTAGATGTCCTGGTTAGGTCTGACCACTCAACAATAGTTTATTCTCAGCATTTGACCAGTTATGAGTGTCTCTGTCAAGGAGGGGGACATGCTCACTGAAAGCAGAAGCTTCGCTATGGGTACCACCAATCAACAGGTCCTTGGGAGGATGTATCAGGCTTTCTTTTGGGCCACCAACCAGCTCCTAAATCATGATTGGAGACTTGTTATTAGTTATGAATGCTAAGCCTATCTTATTCTTGTCCCACTAGCTCTTATAACTTAAATTAACCAGTTTCTCTTCATCTACGTTGTGCCTCAGGTTTTTTTTTTGTTTTGTTTTTTGTTTTTTTTTTTTTTTTTTTTCGAGACAGGGTTTCT
>NW_026073918.1:0-1749 GCF_014885135.2 Alexandromys fortis
AGAGAGAGAGAGAGAGAGAGAGAGAGAGAGAGAGAGAGAGAGAGAGAGAGAGAGAGAGAGAGAGAAACACTGTGTGTGTCAGTACTGGAGAGAGAAATTTTCTAATGCATAAACTGGGAACCAATGTGACCTCATACTGATAACACATTTGAGAAGCTGAGTTTGTTGAAGATATTGCTTGTACCTGGGAATGATGACATTGTGCCTGAATATTGACCTCTCCCTTCCTACCTTCAGGTGTCCACTTGCACTGCTCTGGGCAAATAAATCATATGATGCAATTGCCTTCCTCTTCAAGTCTGATTTTATACTTTAGAATTCTCTCTGTTAGGAAAATATTCCCTAAAATATGTCTTACCTGCCTCCACGATGAAACTTAATTTTTTTCTTCTCATTTATATATTCATAAGAAATGGAAAACCTATTTCCCTTGCAGGACTCTTTGCACCACAGTGCAGAATAGAAAAGTACTTCTGTATCCACAGGGTACAAGAGCAGAATATTCACAAAAAAAAAATAAAACAAAGGAAAAACAGGAAAGAACATCAGTGTCCAAGGGAGAAGGCAAATGGCTTTGGCTTGGCCTATTCTGCCTGTTTTGAGGGAAAGACCCTTTGATGAAAAGTCTGAGAGATCTATTCAATGATCAACTCTTGCACTCTGCAGCATGCTTCTGATGGTGTAAGTAGAATCTCAGTGAAACTGGTAAGCTCCTTCTTTCTTCCATTCACAGAGGATATTTAGCCAGTCTCTAAAGGCAACTGTAAGCCATCTAGCATGAGAAGGAAAACCTACAGGGTGAAGCAGAGATGTCCAGGAAACATGGACCACACTGCTACAGTTCTTAGATGCATCTAAGTTCTTCTGAATCATGTTTATTTAGTTTGCTTTCAAGCCAACCAGTCCACCACTTTCTCTCTCACTGAAAACACTCATAGACATATATTGTTCATTATTCAGTAATTGGTTTTGGATTTGCCGAGTGTTGGGATCAGGTCAGCAAGATAGATCATAAGTACAATATCACTGAAGAAGAGGTCAGAATGTTTTGAAACATTTGGACTAAAAAAGCATAAAGTACGTGACACATGATGCCAATGGGCATGCATCTAAGCATCATGCACCATGTACCTCAGTTAAAGTGTAAATGTGCCTAAAGAAAGGGGCGTGTAGAACTGAATGTTTTTGAGAGGAAATCTATCAGTTGCTTTCCTTATTGCTGACAAAACACCTGGCCAAAAGAATTTAAAGAAAAAAAGACCCGCTCCTCACAGTCTCAGGGCACAGCCGGTCATAGCATCAAGAAAGTGAAGCAGCTCCTCACTTTACATCCATAGCCAGGAAGCAGCGAGAGATGAATGCTTATGCTCAACTTGCCCCCTTTTTGTATGCAGTCTAGGAGCACAGCTTGTGGCATGGTGCCTTCCACAGTTGAGGTCGGTCTTCTAGTCTCAGTTAACCTGCTCTGTGCCCTCCTTCATAGACATGTCTAGAAGATAACCTAACACAGTTGGGACCCAAAGCCTGTCTCTAGACCATTCTAGAATCTTTGTAGTTAACAATGCCAAGCATCACAGGATCTGGAGAATTTGACAATGGCCAAGTCACACAGTCTCAGTTATTCATACATAAACATCAATCTCAAAACGATAGATAGATAGATAGATAGATAGATAGATAGATAGATAGATGATAGATAGATAGAAAGATAGATAGAAAGATAGATAGATGATAGATAGATAGATAGAT
>NW_026073919.1:0-1702 GCF_014885135.2 Alexandromys fortis
GCCATCTCCCCAGCCCCTTAATCCAGTCTCTTCAGATGCACAAGCCTGCAGCAGCCCAGAAGGAGAGGCATAGCTTAGACTCCATGTGTAACAGGACAGGCCACCACAAACCACCTTTGTCCCAAGGGAAGAGATGGCATTGAGCTGTTCATACAGCAGCCACCTCTGGCTGGATGATTCTCCTTAAATCCAATTAAATTAGAGGAAATGGAGGCGGGGATCTAACTCAGGGGTAGAGCAGCTAGGTCACTATGGGTTGTAAGTACCCTGGATTCTATATTCCCAGCACTGAAACAAACCAAGGAAGGCTGAGGTAGAAGGCTTGCCTCACAAGCACAAGGTCGTAGGTTCAAACCATAGAGCGGCATAAACCAGGGGTGGCATTGCACACCTGTGATATGGGGACTCGGGAAGAAGGAAACAGAGTGTCTGAAATACAACATCACCCTGTAGGATAGACGGTGAGTTCAAGGCCAGCCTGAGCCATGTGAGATCCTGTCTCAAAAGGAAATTAAAGGGGGTTGGAAAGATGCCTCAGAGTGCCAGATGCTCTTCCAGAAAACCTAGGTGCACTTCCCACCACACACGTGGTGACTCACGACTGTCTGCAGCTCCAGTTCCTCTGGCCTCTGCGGGTGCTAGGCATTCAAGCAGTTCACAGGCATACATCAGGCAAACACCATACACAAAAAAATTAAATTCTAAAACAATTAACGTGGCCGGGCTGTGGTGGTGCGCGCCATTAGTCCCTGCACTCAGGAGGCAGAGGCAGGTGGATCTACAAGTTCAAGGTCAGCCTGGTCCACAGAGTGAGTTCCACAATAGTCAGGGAAGTTTATACCTGATGAGTTAAGTGTGGGCTGGAACTGCAGCTGAGTTAGAGGGCTCACCTTGTGGACACAAATGATTCCCCGGCACCTAACAACCCAGGAACCTTGTGTAGACCTGGAGTCCCAGGGACTGAGAGGCAGAGGCAGAGGCAGGAGGATTCGTTCCAGGTCATCTTCCGGTATTTTGCAAGTTTGAGATGAGATACAAGAGACCCCATCTCAGACAAATTAAAATTCAAAACTTAGGTTCCTCAGTATGCGGGCATTCCTCACTGTCGTCCTGACCAGGAAAGATTTCTGTTCCCTGGACAGAAACTCACTGGGCAGCAGGGGGAGCTGAGGCAGCTCCGGGTCCTGGGGGAAAGGTACAGAAATGCCAGCTTTTGTTTGGTGTCACTTCCTGTTCTGCTTTCCGGAAAAACTGAATGGACTTTCCTGAAGAGCCCCGATAATGTTTGATGCATTGAAAATACTTCAGTAGAATTCCTGGGACACAGGATGGAGCATTGGGGTGGTCAGGGAGCCCCACCAAACTTGCTTTGGGGGGAAGGAACCTCCATCTCAAGAGGCCCTAAGTGGGGGGTTAGGCTTGCAAAGAAAGACCAAATCAGAATCAGGAGGGTCATGAGTTCAAGGCTATGCTTCACCACGGAGGGAATTTGAGGCTAGCCTGGGCTACAGGCAACCCTGTCAAAAAAAAGTTTAGAGAGATGACTCAGTGGTTAAGAGGGCTTGCTGTTCAATAATGAGGACTGGAGTTCGAATCCAGGAACCCATGCCCAGCCACTCACAACTGCGTATAACTGTCCAGCCCTAGGGGACCCAACACCCTTTTCTGAACACCTCAGGCACCCCCTTACACACATGTGCAC
>NW_026073920.1:0-1745 GCF_014885135.2 Alexandromys fortis
ATCTGTTGCGGGAGGTCCTTCCGCCCCTCCAACCAATAGCTGCTGTGATACCAGCCCATTGGGGCGTGGTCTCTCTCCCTTTAAAAAAGCGGCTATTTCCTCTGCTCGCTCTCTTCCCTTCCTGCTCCGCCACTAGACTCCCTTCCTGGTTGTGCAGATGGCTGTTGTCTGGGACGGTGATCTGTAAGTTTTCCCCTTTAAATAAATACCACCCTATTAATCATAACTCCAAACTGGTGTGGCCTTGTTCGTGACTTACGCCTTCATTTATCAAACCAATCACAGCGACATAAATTCACACAGGAATTTTCCACAAAGTATCATATATACAGGTATTCATGAATGCTACTTTCATCCAAGACTGTTCAGAGCTACAGTGTTCTCTGAACACAGTAGACATTATTCTACGTGTCCAGGATTCACATGAAAATTCCTCTGAGGTCTGCTTGGGACAGTGCATCCCATGTCATTCTCCTGGCTTCTGGTGTTTTGGTCACAAACTTTTTTTCCTTCTTTTTTTTAGACGTGGAGTCTATACATAGTGAGGCTGGCTTGGAGCTCATCCTCGTGCCTCAGCCTCCCAGTGCTGGGATTAGAAAAGTGTGCCACTACACCCGACTTTTTTATATCTTGACATTGATACAATACCCCATCTTTGTCTTCATCTTGATGTGACATTCTCCCGTGGTGCGTGCATGTCTCTATATCCAAATGTCCCCTTTTTACAAGAACACTGGCATATTGAATTGAATACTACTTTATGACTTCAGCTCAATTTGATTGCCTGCAAAAGATGTCTCCAAGATCACATTTGTGTAGGTTCGAGAGTGGGGAAGGACGTCAGCACCTTAGGAATGTACACAATTCAACGCAAATCAGTATACAATGCAGAAAATCTAAGCAGAGAGGATGAGAGAATGGAGAGTATGGGGAGACCAGGAACTTAAAATAGAGCACACATTGCAGATTCAAGACATTTTAAGTGAGGACTCTCTGTATTCCAGCAGTTAACACAATGAAAACACAAAAATGAACTTTCACTGGCCTATTGGTCACTCATTCCAAGAGTTGGCTACAGGGCTAAGGAAGGAGCAGTCTACAACACTGTCTTATAGAGTAATACTTCTAGTTGTATAGGCCAGGCAGAAGCCTAGAGGCAGAAACAAAGTTGATCTGTGTTATTTTGTTTGTGTTCTGACAAATAAAGCTTGCTTGGAGATCAGAGGGTTGAGTTAACCATAGAAGCTGGGCAGTGGTGGCACAAGCCTTTAATCCTAGCACTTGGGAGGGGGAGACAGGAAGTGATAAGGTGGGGTAGAGACAGGATCTCAGCTATTTTTGGACTGAGGAATGAGAGAGGAAGGAAGCAAGAGGTGGATGCTCCTGGTTCTCTGATCTTCCAGGATTTAGGCTGCTATCTGGTTCCTGGTTTTTATTGATTAAGATTAATTAGATTAACATTTCACAAAGTGCTAGTTTCTAGTTGTGGAAATTAGAGTTCACACCTATCCTAATTTTTAAATATTTTTGAAGCCGGGCGGTGGTGGCACATGCCTTTAATTCAGCGCTCGGGAGGCAGAGGCAGGTGGATCTCTGTGAGTTCAAGACCAGCCTGGTCTACAAGAGCTAGTTCCAGGACAGGCTCCAAAACCACAGAGAAACCCTGTCTCGAAAAACAAAAACAAAGCAAAACAAAACAAAACAAAAAAAAAAACACAGAGAAACCCTGTCTCGAAAAACCAAAA
>NW_026073921.1:0-1710 GCF_014885135.2 Alexandromys fortis
GAGGGTGGGCCTTGGACTTTCCACAGGGCAGAGAACCCTGATTGCTCTTTGGGCTGACGAGGGAGGGGGACTTGACTGGAGGAGGGGGAGGGGAAGGGGAGGCGGCGGTGGGGAAGAGACAGAAATCTTTAATAAATAAATAAAATAAATAAATAAAATCTACTTTGATTTCTGCTATTGCACAGAGTGTAAAGATCCTTTGTGTGCCAATACTTACATGACAATAATATTCTATATTTGAACACATACTATGATCTTTAACAAAGCTGAATCTTTCCACCTATGTGAAAGAAAGACATTTGATATCATTGCTACATGACTAATGTTTCACACATCCATCCAAGAAGCCCTTGCTGGACATCCTTCTGTGAGCCAGTCACTATGCACACAGAGCAACCAGCAGTTCTGGCTTTTACTCATTAAAGCACGAACAGCGGCTATCTGAACTGGTGTTATCAATCAACTATGTTTCCAAACACTGAAACATGTCCCATGGAGTCTAATGCCTTGGGTTGAATATTTAGCCATCAATCTTCAGAAACCTAAAATTCTGAAAACATACAGGAAATATATTTAAAATTTTAACAAATACATAAATAGCCTGAGTTCTATGGTTGTTAAAATAGCAACCGAAAAGCAACTCATATGTACCTAGATAAAGATGAAAACATTTTTCCTCCCAAATACCATCATTCTCTGTTCACTTTAGAAAATCTGCCCTTGAAGAATAACCAACCACTATCTGACTGGAACTAAGGCCCATTCCACAAGACGGAACCCATGCCTAACCCTGCCCAGGTCAACAAGAACCCACGACTACACAGGCCATGGACCTAGAGGAAAACACAACATGACTGTTCTGCTAAAGGAACATAAATGACATGCTGCTCTACTCATAGGTCAATGTCTTGTTCAGCTACCACCACAGAAGCTTCTTCCTGTAGCAGATGGGAACAAAGAGAGGGACCCACAACTCAACAATGTGCAGAGAGACTTTGGAACATCCACACTGTGCCTGCACAGGGTAAGCAATGTGGTCCCAGCGATGAGAGAAGTAGACACAAGCCCCTGTCTCTCACCCAGAACTGGCTGTAACCACTCACAAAGAAAGAATTAGTTTTCACCAATGGAATCTCCCTGAGGCTACAATCCACACTGAAGGACAAAATGCAGACAACCAATGCAAAACGCACACAGTGGTGTTTTGGGACTTTTCTTGAGCTTGCAGATCCTATGCTTACTTAGTACGGTCTGATTTTGTTTTAATGGGTTTTCATCACCTGTGAATGTGTCTGTGTCTATATGTGTTTCTTCACACATTTTCTTCAGCTCTTTTTTTTTTTGTTTGCTTGTTTGTTTTGTCCTATTCTGGTTTATTTATCTTATTTTGTATTATTTTATCATTAGATGCCTGTTTGTTTTTTTTTTTTAATTCATAAGCCCATGTTTATTTATTTTTTTTGAAATTTAAACAAAGTCAGGAGTTTATTTCATGACATTGTATCAATATTAGTATCTTAACTTTACTAATTATACTGCCATTACATTTGATGTTAATAAGAAATCTAAGTGAAAAATACAAAGGAACTCCACTATCTTTTTTTTGTTGCAACTTTTGAATAGATATAAAATTTTATTTACAATCAAATGTTTTGCAGTAAGGTTAGAAATATTTTGGGACTCCTTAGTCTGAAAAGGAAGCTTTCACTA
>NW_026073922.1:0-1686 GCF_014885135.2 Alexandromys fortis
AAAAAAAAAAAAAAAAAAAAGCCAAGTAGAAAGAGGAAGGTTTATAATCTGGGGCCTGAAATTGCCTAGATAGACTATTAAGTGCTAAGGACGGGCATGTTGCCTAAAGCCTGAGTCTTGTCTTTGTGTTAGGACTATTCTCATCTGTCCTGTGGCTACAGTTCCTGCTGGGTGCGTTCTGAGTCCTTAAGCCACTTTTTTATGTGCTTCTGGCCCAAATGGGCTTTGCTTCCACTGTGCACACCAGTGTCTCTCTCCAGGATAGTCACAGTCCTCCCAGGGCCCCTTCGATTCTACACATGCAGGTCTGGGAAGAGCCACCATTCCCATGCAGACCTGTACTTGATGACAGGCCAGGAGGAGAGGATGGAAACTCAGTAGCTCAGGCTGGGGTCCTGCCATGGGACTTGCCTTCCAGGGCCACCCCAAGGAACAGCTGAGCCTGTGTTCTTCAGGACTGTGCCTTGTGTGGCCCTTTTCCCATTGGATAGCCATTCTCTCGCCAGTTTCCTTGGACACACACCCTTAATGATTGCTGTCGCACAAGCTTGTTATAATTTTAAGAGACCCAGTGTCTGCTTTCCCTGGCATGGAACCCAACCAACTCTTGGCCCAATTAGTGCCATGGGAGAAAGCAAAAACCCCTCTCTAAATACAAATTCAGAGAAAAGGAGGGGAAAAAAACGGGCTATGACCTCTCCCATCCCCATGGCTCACAACCTGTAAGCAGGTTCTGAGTGCAGGCGTAAGGCAGGGCAGGGTGTAGTCAGTCTTACCAATTAGGTGAGGGAACAGAGGCTCTGTGACTGTCGGTTGGATGGTGGATGATGAGGGCAGGAGAAATGGTTCAGCGGTTAAGAGCACCATCTGCTCTTCCAGAGGACCAGGGTTCAATTCCCAGCACCCACATGGTAGCTCCTAACTGCTTGAAACTCCAGTTTCAGGGGATCTGGCACCTTCATGGAGATATCCATGCAGGCAAAACACAAATGCAGACGAAAAAAAGTAAGTGGCAGATGATTTCGTTACCAGAGAGACCAGTTCCATGTCAAACTCATACAGAAGAGGAAGGCTCCAAGAATGAGGAAAATCAGCATCTTTAGAGCAGGCCAAGGAAGGGAAGGTTGTTTCCTTTCCTAAAAGATTCTCTTTGGCAGCCATCTCTTCACAAGCACACATCCCACTTTCGGCTGACTCCTGGGACTAGAAGGGGAGCCTGGAGGAAAGCTGAGCCCCCAGAAGAGCACCCTGGCGGACTGGGAAAGGACCTGTTTCTGGCTTTGCTTCTATGCCTCCTTGGGAAAGTCCACTTGGCCTGGCATCCTCAGCTGCTCTCCCTCGGGGTTAGATCTGTGGATGGCTGGTGGGCACATATACAGATCATAGGAAAGACAGAATGCCTTTCAATTCTGTTCACTTCCGTTTGCTCTATGACCCTGCTCCCCCTCCCCCCCATTCCTGGCCCAGCATTTGTGTCCTGGTGTCCAGTTATCCACGGAATGAACAGGAAAGGAGGAGTCTGTGAAGCCATCTGGGGTCACTACTCGGAAACAACCAGTCTGTGAAAGGAAGAGCCTGAAGACCAAGGCAGGGTGGTGACCTTCTCAGTCTACCACACACCAGCTCTTGTACACTTCCTCACAGCCTGGAACTTCACACGGCAAGGTGACAGAAGGAACCTCATAC